>NW_011486910.1:352238-352659 GCF_000754665.1 Bison bison bison | reverse complement strand
AGTTGCTTGTATATTTTTGAGATTAGTTGTTTGTCAGTTGCTTCATTTGCTATTATTTTCTCCCATTCTGAAGGCTGCCTTTTCACCTTGCTAATAGTTTCCTTTGATGTGCAGAAGCTTTTAAGGTTAATTAGGTCCCATTTGTTTATTTTTGCTTTTATTTCCAATATTTTGGGAGGTGGGTCATAGAGGATCCTGCTGTGATGTATGTCAGAGAGTGTTTTGCCTATGTTCTCCTCTAGGCGTTTTATAGTTTTTAGTCTTACGTTTAGATCTTTAATCCATTTTGAGTTTATTTTTGTGTATGGTGTTAGAAAGTGTTCTAGTTTCATTCTTTTACAAGTGGTTGACCAGATTTCCCAGCACCACTTGTTAAAGAGATTGTCTTTAATCCATTGTATATTCTTGCCTCTAAGTCAAA
>NW_011486910.1:340248-350374 GCF_000754665.1 Bison bison bison | reverse complement strand
ACAAATGCTAACAAGTATGAAAGGAGAAATTAACAATAACACAATAATAGTGGGAAACTTTAATACCCCGCTCACACCTATGGATAGATCAACTAAACAGAAAATCAACAAGGAAACACAAACTTTAAACGATACAATAGACCAGTTAGACCTAATTGATATCTATAGGACATTTCATCCCAAAACAATGAATTTCACCTTTTTCTCAAGCGCACATGGAACCTTCTCCAGGATAGATCACATCCTGGGCCATAAATCTAGCCTTGGTAAATTCAAAAAAATAGAAATCATTCCAAGCATCTTTTCTGACCACAATGCAGTAAGATTAGATCTCAATTACAGAAGAAAAACTATTAAAAATTCCAACATATGGAGCCTGAGCAACACGCTGCTGAATAACCAACAAATCACAGAAGAAATCAAAAAAGAAATCAAAATTTGCATAGAAATGAATGAAAATGAAAACACAACAACCCCAAACCTGTGGGAAAATGTAAAAGCAGTCCTAAGGGGAAAGTTCATAGCAATACAGGCATACCTCAAGAAACAAGAAAAAAGTCAAATAAATAACCTAACTGTACACCTAAAGCAACCAGAAAAGGAAGAAATGAAGAACCCCAGGGTTAGTAGAAGGAAAGAAATCTTAAAAATTAGGGCATAAATAAATGCAAAAGAAACAAAAGAGACCATAGCAAAAATCAACAAAGCCAAAAGCTGGTCCACTGACTATTAATGGGACACAGCAGACTGGAGCTCAGTATATGCTAGACCTTGAGCATCAGAGATGAATGAGCCACCGTCACGGCCCTTGGGAGCTCAAGGAGTAGGCTTGGGAGCTCAAGGGCTAGTGGCAGAGACACCCATTTGCTACATTTTTATTAAAAAAAAAACAAAACTTTTTATTTTGTCTTGGAATATAGCTGATTGACAATGTTGTGACAGTTTCAGGTGAACAGCAAAGGGACTCAGCCATATATACATGTAGCCATTCTCCCCCAAACTCCTCTCTCATTTAGGCTGCCACATAACATTGAGCAGAATTCCCTGTGTTATACAGTAGGTCCTTGCTGGTCTTCCATTTTGAATAAAGCAGTGTGTACATGTCCATCCCCAACTCCCTAACTCTCTCGCTCTACCATTCTTTCCTAGGGTAACCACAAGTTCTTTTCTAAGTCTGTGAATTTGTTTCTGTTTTGTAAGTAAGTTCATTTGTATCATTTCTTTTTAGATTCCACATATAAGGGATGTTATACAATATTTCTCCTTCTCTGTCTGACTTACTTCACTCAGTATGACAATCTCTAGCTTCATCCACGTTGCTGCCAATGGCAATATTTCATTCTTTTTAATGGCTAATATTCCATTGTATATATGAACCACATCTTATTTATCCATTCCTCTGTTGCCATTTGCTACTTTGTAAAATAAAATGAATGCAATGACATTCATAAGAATAAACTGCTACGGCAACACAAACAAACTTGCGATGACTTTTGCCTGGGATCATGGGAGGAGGCTCAGGTATTAGAGATGAGGTGCTAGTTGAGCTGGTGACCAACAGTAGATAAACAAGCTGTTTAATCTATTTAACATATCTCATTCCACAGAAGTTGTGAGAGAATTTATCTCCAAGTCTAATTTTGTCTCTTATAGAGGTTCTCAACAAGGGATTCTAATGAAATTCCTTCTCATGCAAATGATCTCAGGGAATAAAAACAGGGAGGAAGTTAAAAAAAAAAAAAACCTGAGAAAAAGAATAAGTCATCTGTAAATTTTTAATTTCAAATTTCATCATGAAATATTACCATCTTCTTGGCCAAAAACTTAATGGGATCTTACTAGGGAGGCACTGAGCTAAAGTGATTGACCAGCCTCATCTCCCAAACCATTTCAGGGAAGACAGAAATGATTTCATGTGCTCAATGACCCAATGTCATTTCCCCCATGCACAAATTAATATGTCTTAAAATTACTCAGTGAATTAAAATTATTAAAATAGTTAATAAAAACTAAAGTTTCTAAACTTCCATTTTTATCGGGTTTGTAAATAAAAGCAAATTGTCTACTTAAAAAAAAAATAGATAACAAGCTTACCAAAGTCATTATTGACAGACATCATTGTGCTTTATAACATAAATGGTTGGAGGCTAACAGTTGGGGGCATTTCAGCTGTTCCATACGCCAAGTGAGAGAAAAATTCCTTACTTAGCATGGCCACAGGGCAGGCCAGTCAATGGAAGAGATGGGCTTTCTCCTTGACTAGTATGAAAGAAGCTTGAAAAAAATGACGGACATAAAATGTGTGCTTAGGACTTTCTTATGATGAAGAAGAGAAGAGAACAGTAAGGAGGAAGAGGGGGAAGAGGAAAAAGAGAAAGAGAAAGAGAAAGCTGAGGGATTAGAAAGTCTAGATTTAGGATTTATCCTGCTGTATGGAATTCAAAGACAGCTATCTACAATTCCACAACATGAGAAGGACCTGCGGTTGTTGAATCAGTTCAGTTCAGTTCAGTCGCTCAGTCGTGTCCAACTCTTCGCGACCCCATGAATCACAGCACGCCAGGCCTCCCTGTCCACCACCAACTCCCAGAGTTCACTCAGACTCACGTCCATTGAGTCAGTGATGCCATCCAGCCATCTCATCTTCTGCCGTCCCCTTCTCCTCCTGCCCCCAATCCCTCCCAGCATCAGAGTCTTTTCCAATGAGTCAACTCTTCACATCAGGTAGCCAAAGTACTGGAGTTTCAGCTTTAGCATCATTCCTTCCAAAGAAATTCCAGGGCTGATCTCCTTTAGAATGGACTGGTTGGATCTCCTTGCAGTCCAAGGGACTCTCAAGAGTCTTCTCCAACACCACAGTTCAAAAGCATCAATTCTTCTGCGCTCAGCCTTCTTCACAGTCCAACTCTCACATCCATACATGACCACTGGAAAAACCATAGCCTTGACTAGACGGACTTTTGTTGGCAAAGTAATGTCTCTGCTTTTGAATATGCTGTCTAAGTTGGTCATAACTTTTTCCTTCCAAGGAAGTTGGTTGTTGAATGAGTCATCTCTAAAATCTAAACATCGAGAAAGAACACGAGCTCTTCTAGTGGTAAACAGCCTGAACTTGATTAAAGTGAAATATAACTGAGAGGTTAGAGTTCTGCAGAGTGTGATAACATCTGACTAGGGCACCAGCACAGAGAGGGTGGGATGGAAATGGGGTCTCAAAGGATGCATGAGATTTTAGCAGGTTCATTTGGGGTGGGAGAAAGGAAGAAAGAAAGGAAGGGAAAGAGAAGTTTTTTCGCCTGAAGAAACAGAATATGGAAAGGCCAAAGAAAGTCAGGAAACATTCCTTTAAAAAAAACCAAACAGACAAACAACAATGAAAAAAATTGTTTCTGAGACTGGAATCTAGAAAAATAATAAGATGATTTATTGCAAAGCAGAAATAGACACACAAAAATAGAGAACAAACCTGTGGACAACAAGATGGGAAAGGAGAGGTGGGATGAATTGAGAGATTGGGACTGACATATACACACTATTGATACTTTATACAAAATAGATAAATAATGAGAACCTACTATATCACTCTCAGGTTCCCTGGTGGCTCAGAGGTTAAAGAGTCTGCCTGCAATGCAGGAGACCTGGGTTCGATCCCTGGGTGGGGAAGATCCCCCTGGAGAAGGAAATGGCAACCCATTCCAGTATTCTTGTCTGGAGAATAGTGGAGGAGGAGGAATACAGAGGAGCCTGGTGGGCTACTGTCCACGGGGTCACAAAGAGTCTGACACGACTGAGTGACTTCACTCTCACTATATCACTCTTGGGTTCCCAGGTGGCTCAGACAGTAAAGTGTCTGCCTGCAATGCAGGAGACCTGGGTTTGATTCCTGGGTCTGGAAGATACCCTGGAGAAAGAAATGGTAACCCACTCTAGTACTCTTGCCTAGAAAATCCCATGGATGGAGGAACATGGTAGGCTACAGTCCATGGGGTCACAAAGAGTCAGACATGACTGAGTGACTTCTCTTGATCTTGACTATATAGCTCAGTGAACTCTACTCAGTGCTCTGTGGTGAACTAAATGGGAAGGAAATCCAAAAAAAGAGAAGATATATGTACAGCTGATTCACTTTGCTATACAGTAAAAACTTATACAACATTGTAAAGTAACTGTCAGTTCAGTTCAGTCGTTCAGCTGTGTCTGACTCTTTGCGACGCCATGGACTGCAGCATGCCAGGCTTCCGCATCCATCACCAACTCCCAGTACTTACTCAAACTCATGTTTATCAAGTCAGTGATGCCATCCAACCATCTCATCCTCTGTCGGCCCCTTCTCCTCCCACCTTCAATCCTTTCCAGCATCAGGGTCTTTTCTATGAGTCAGTTCTTTGCATCAGGTGGCCAAAGTATTGGAGTTTCAGCTTCAGCATCAGTACTTCCAATGAATATTCAGGACTGATTTCCTTTAGGATGGACTGGTTGGATCTCCTTGCAGTCTAAGGGACTCTCAAAAGTCTTCTCCAACACCACAGTTCAAAAGCATCAATTCTGCGCTCAGCCTTCTTCACAGTCCAACTCTCACATCCATAGATGACTACTGGAAAAACCATAGTTTTGACTAGATGGACCTTTGTTCACAAAGCAGTATCTCAGCTTTTTAATATGCTGTCTAGGTTGGTCATTGCTTTTCTTCCAAGGAGCAAGCATCTTTTAATTTTATGGCTGCAGTCACTATCTGCAGTGATTCTGGAGCCCCCCCAAATAAAGTCTATCACTGTTTTCATTTTTCCCCACCTATTTGCCATGAAGTGATTGGACCAGATGCCATGATCTTAGTTTTCTGAATGTTGAGTTTTAAGCCAACCTTTTCACTCTCCTCTTTCACTTTCATCAAGAAGCTCTTTAGTTCTTCTTCACTTTCTGCCATGAGGGTGGTGTCATCTGCATATCTGAGGTTATTGATATTTCTCCTGGCAATATTTATTCCAGCTTGTGCATCATCCAGCCCAGCATTTCACATGATGTACTCTGCATATAAGTAAAATAAGCAGGGTGACAACATGCAGGCTTGATGTACTCCTTTTCCAATTTGGGACCAGTCTGTTGTTCCTTGTCCAGTTCTAACTGTTTTCTTCTTTACCTGCAAACAGATTTCTCAGGAGGCAGGTCAGGTGGTCTGGTATTCCCATCTCTTTCAGAATTTCCAACAGTTTATGTGATCCACACAGTTAAAGGCTTTGGCATAGTCAGTAAAGCAGAAGTAGATGTTTTTCTGGAACTCTCCTGCTTTTTTGATGATCCAAGGGATGTTGGCAATTTGATCTCTGGTTCCTATGCCTTTTCTAAATCCAGACTGAACATCTGAAAGTTCATGGGTCACGTACTGTTGAAGCCTGGCTTGGAGAATTTTGAGCATTACTTTGCTAGCATGTAAGATGAATTCAATTGTGTGGTAACTGGACCATTCTTTGGCATTGCCTTTCTTTGGGATTGGAATGAAAACTGACCTTTTCCAGTCCTATGGCCACTGCTGAATTTTCCAAATTTGCTGTCACATTGAGTGCAGCACTTTCACAGCATCATGTTTTAGGATTTGCAACAGCTCAACTGGAATTCCATCACCTCCACTAGCTTTCAAGTCACTGTTCAATGGGTTACAGATACAGCTGGGAAAAAACAAAGTCCTGCCTTTATGGAGCTTATGGTCTGATGGAACGTGGGATGACAAAAATAAAGGAATATATAATTTATATAGTCTATACATATAATACAGATTATATATAATTATATATATATATATGTTATATATATAATATGTATTCAAATACATAATAAGTCAGCAGTGATAGGGCTTTTTAGAAAAATAAAGCAGGGAGGAGAAAGTAAGTAGTGTGGTGAGGGCAAATGTTGTTATTTTAATACAGGGTGATCTCAGTGGACTTTTATGATGAGGTTACTTTAAGCTGAGACTGTAAGGGAATGAGGGAGGGAAGCATGGAGTCAGGAATGATACAGACCGAGAGGTAAGAGCAAGTGCAAAGGCCCTGCGGCAGGGGTGTGCTTGCTATCTGACATGAATAACTATCTTACATCAGTGCAGCTGGAGTGATATGAACAAAGAGGAAAGTCATAAATGAGGGCAGAAAAGTAAAGACAGGAGATACATGGAGGTATGGGAGTTCCATACGGGGTTAAGAGAATTTTTCCCCCTTCTCTTCAGTTCTTCTTGCTGAGTCGCTAAGTTGTCTGACTCTTTGCAACCCCATGGACTGTAGGCCTTACAGTCTACAGATTGTTGTCATCCTTACAAGCCAGACTCCTTACAGCCTGTTGTCATCTTATATGGTTAAAGAGAACAAGATTTGTCAGTGCAGGAGAGGGAGAGGAGAACTGCTAGAGCCTGGAGTACATTCTGATTTACTGAAGGACCTGCACAGTTACAGCAGTGTACAGGGGGGAAGTATTTGTTTCTCTACTCCTTACAAAATTTGTTCTGTGAACACTTCTTCCTCATCCTGGAATGAAATTTCAGGGTGGGCCATAGTATTCATACACCCTGAAATAATAAAAACTGTTTGGTCGACCTTCAACATTTAATGTGAACACTCCTTTGTAATGTTTAAAACTCCCATCTTGATTCACTTGGCAGTACAGCAGAAACTGATACAGCAGTGTAAAGCAGCTATACTCAACAACAACAGAAAGATAATCCCAGCACTAGACAATAGCCAAGATATAGAAGCAAGCTAAATGTCCATCAGCAGAAGAATAAAGGAAACACAGTGTATGCATGTATATACACATACTATGTATATCAATAAACACACACACACGTGCTAGAATATTACTCAGCCATAAAAAAGAATGAAATACTGACATGTGCTGCAACATACTAAGTGAAGTAAGTTAGAGAAAGATAAATATCATACTATAACACTTGTATATGAAATCTTAAAAAGTGATACAAATGAACTTACATGCAAAATCGAAACAGACTCAAAAACTTTGAAAACAATTTTATGGTTATTGAAGGGGAAACATGGGGGAGATAAATTAGGAGTTTTGGATTAACATACACACACTAGTATATATAAAATAGATAATCAATAAGGACTTACTGTATAGCACAGGGAACTGTACTCAATACTCTGTAATTACCTATATGGGAAAAGAGTCAGAAAAAGAATGTATATGTGTGTGTGTGTGTGTGTGTGTGTATTTATAACTGGAACACTTTGCTGTACACCTGAAACTAACACAATACTGCAAATCAACTATATTCCAAGATAAAATAAAAACTAAATTTAAGGGGGAAAAAAGCTCTCATCTCATCTAATTGAAAACATCTCTCTCCCATGGCTACAACTGACTTAGAAGCATACCTGGGGGCAGGGGCTGGGGGTTCAGGCTGTTTCTTTTTCCTTCCACCCTTTCCTCTGCTGGCTAGCCACCTGCTGCTCAGGCTACTCCACAGCCTAGGCAGGCACCTTGGAGAGGTCTTACTGGACTGAAAGGACCATGATCTGGCTCCGATATGTCCTCCGAGTAGGATGCAGGTCCCAAACAGACTCTCTCACGATCTGGTTCTGTTGATTCACGACAAGCCCACTGGGGACTCCCCATAGCCCCACATGCTTTCTCGCTCGCTCTCCCTCCCTCTCCACTGCTCTGCTCAGGAGTCTCTTTCATTCCTGGCCCTCAGTGTTAAACCCTACTACTCCTCACTCATTCCTTCTGCACAAGGTCCCCTGTAAGATATGCCCTGCTGGGTTGCTTGTGCCAGATCCATGCGTACAGCTCGGCCTTGTCTTCAGCAGACTCATAGCCCACACCCAGAGCAGCCCTCACTTTTGGCCTTAGTATCTCATACACAACAGTCAACCCTGGCCTCTTTCCTCAGACTTCTGTATTATATCCTCAGGGTGGTTTTTAACACTAGTTTAACAAACTTTGAGGAAGCCCTATGTAGGCAGTCTGGTCTCTGGGGCCTCTTCTGAAAGCCTGAGGAGAGGAAGAGCCCTATTGTAAGATCTCCTTAGAGGTACGGGAGCAGAGCGCACATGCAGGAAAGGAGGTGCGCATAGCTGGCCAGGGCTTGATAAGTCGACATACTTTCTGGCGACAGTAGTCATCAAAGGCTGAGTAGAGACCCAAATCAGGAAAACGTCATCAATTTCTGAACACCAGACATTCTAATTCTGGGTGTTACTTTAACTAACTTATTAAATGAAATCCCCCTTGACATGAGAAGTACATATAGGATTATAAAGAATTGTAAAGAATTCAAAACTGCTAAGATATTCTTACCTAATTTCCTATTTTATGATAACCAACCTCCCTCAGTTATTCACCAATAAATCTGTATATAATCTTACCAGTGTATTCAAATCTATCTTTTTGGATGTAAGCCTGCGACTCTACCACCCCTTTCCAATTTCGTACTGAAATTCTGAACCCTCTACTAACATACTAAGATAATCCTTTGTGAGTACTTTTGTCTTAATTCAGAACAATCGCTTTCAATACTCCTGGTGACATATACAAATTGAAAGACACAGGCATGAGATGAATGGCCAACTTTAAGGAGAAAATGAAATTAGCAATTATTCCATTAAAGAAAGTATTTTATGTTTGTCCTGATTAAATCATCTTAACCACCTGGCTCCAGTTCCAATAAAAATGAATCATTAGGGACAAAGTCTAATAGCTAGCAACAGAATACTCTCTGACTGATTCATTCATTTCTACCTTTCTGTGTCCAACGCTCATCTGACTGAGCCACATGCTGAGAGAATATAAGAATGCCCACACCGCACACTCAGTGCCTGGTGTGAGGGGTGTGGAATGTAGCATGGTTTCTGGTTCCCCTTAAGAAAACAATTTGCTAACTTTAAATCATTCATTCACAAATACTTATTAAATATCTTCTACTCTTCATTCAATAAATATTGAATGTCTAGCTGAGTCCCAGGTACTAGAACAGACACAGAGGATACAATGGAGAGCTGATGGTCCCTACCTTTGTGAAATTTAGACTGATGGAGTTCCCCGGCCCTGGAATGGAACTGTTAAATAAAACCACCTTTAGTGGTTATTCAAGCATAGGCTACTGATCAACTGTCCTGAATGCTATGGGAGATCATTTTCTCAATTTCACAAAAAGAATATCTATATTTATATATCTATACATCTCAAAAATCTCCAGTAAATACCACATTCACTAGAGAAATTTCAGACACAGCCCCTCTAATATCAGGAACAAGATGACATTGCTTTTTAATCATAACTTTAACATAATACTTGAGGTCCTGATTAACACAATTACACACAAATTGACAACAACAACAACAAAAGGTATAAAGAAGGGAAGAGAGAGAAGAAATTTTGTAGGTGATAATGATCTTCCAGATAAAGTTCATACTTATCCTGCTAAGACCTCTTCCAACATCACGGCCTTACAGAAGCCTTCCGTGACCATCCAAACCATATAAGATCACCTGGTTCTATGGTTTAAAACTTACTGTGAAAGCTATCAGGCATGTAGAGATTGTTTAACACAGGCACATTTTAAAATTTCAGTTCAGTTCAGTTGCTCACTCGTGTACGACTCTGTGACCCCATGAACCACAGCACGCCAGGCCTCCCTGTCCATCACCAACTCCCAGAGTTTACCCAAATTCATGTCCATTGAGTCGGTGATACCATCTAACCATCTCATTCTCTGTCATCCCCTCCTCCTCCTGCCTTAAATCTTTCCCAACATCAGGGTCTTTTCAAATGAGTCAGCTCTTTTCATCAGGTGGCGAAAATATTGGAGTTTCAGCTTCAACATCAGTCCTTCTCATGAACAACCAGGACTGATCTCCTTTAGGATGGACTGGTTGGATCTCCTCGCAGTCCAAGGGACTCTCAAGAGTCTTCTACAACACCACAGTTCAAAAGCATCAATTCTTCGGCGCTCAGCTTTCTTTATAGTCCAATTCTCACATCTATACGTGACTACTGGGAAAACCACAGCCTTGACTAGATGGACCTTTGTTGACAAAGTAATGTCTCTGCTTTTTAATATGCTATCTAGGTTGGTCATAACTTTCCTTCCAAGGAGTAAGCATCTTTTAATTTCATGGCT
>NW_011486910.1:314037-340148 GCF_000754665.1 Bison bison bison | reverse complement strand
ATCTATTTGCTATGAAGTGATGGGACCGGATGCCATGATCTTAGTTTTCTGAATGTTGAGCTTTAAGCCAACTTTTTCACTCTCCTCTTTCACTTTCATCAAGAGGCTCTTTAGTTCTTCTTCACTTTCTGCCATAAAGGTGGTGTCCTCTGCATATCTGAGGTTATTGATATTTCTCCTGGAAATCTTGATTCCAGTTGTGCTTCCTCCAGCCCAGCATTTTAAAATTTAGTAAAATGCATATTTACAATAGCTAACACATGGAAGCAACCTAAATGTTCACTGACAGATGAATGGATAAAGAAGATGTGGTGGATGTGTGTGTGTGTGTGTGTGTAATGGAATACTATTCAGCTATAAAAAAGAATGAAATAATTCCATTTGCAGCAATATGGATGGACCTAGAGATGATCATACTAAGTGAAATAAGTCAGACATAGAAATCCAAATAGCATATGCTATTACTTACATGTGGAATCTAAAATATGATACAAATGAACTTACTTACAGAATAGAAACAAATTCACAGACATAGAAAACAAATTTATGGTTACCAAAGGAGCAGGCAGAAATAAACTAGGAGTTTGAGATTAGCAGATACAAACTAATACATATAAATTAAACAATAAGGTCCTACTATATGGCACAGGGGACTGTATTAGATACCATGTAATAACCTATAATGGGAAAGAATATGAAAAAAATCTATCTAGCTAGCTACCTATATATATATATCTGTATTGTTTTTCTATATACCAGAATCACAACACTGTAAATCAACTATACTTCAATTACAAAATTAATAAAATGCATTCAGCAAGGTTAGTGGATATAAGACCAATTTTTAAACATCAAATATATTTCTCTATTTCAGCAGTAAGTAAATAGGAAATATAAGACAGAACTGGATGAAATTCATTTAAGTAATTAAAAGTCACTGTACAGGAGTTTGACTCTTTGCTTTATCTGTGCTCTTCTGCTACACACAAATGTAAAAGTACTTAACACTTCCTGAAGAAACTATTATATTTTAACTGTATTTACTTTTAAAAAATGTATTTTGATGTTACTTCTTTTCACAAAGCATGTGGTACACTGAATAATGATCCTCTCAAAGACAGCTGTGTCCAAATCCCTGCAATTTGTGAATGCTACTGTATATGGCAAAAAAAAAAAAAGTGGGGGGTGATATAATCATGGATTATCTAGGTGGGCTCTAAATGCAGTCATAAGTGTCCTTCTGAGAGAGAAGAGGGAGATTTGACCATAGAGCACCGAAGTCGTGTATCCTCAAGCCAAGTTACGGTCGCAGCCACCGGAAGTTGCAAGAAGCAAGGAACAGCTCGCCTCCAGAGAGAGGAAGACCCCATTCACACTTGATCTCAGTGTACTGAACCTGATTTTGGACTTCTGGTCTCCAGAACTTTAAGAATATGAATGTGTATTGTTTTAAGCCAGCAAGTGTGTAATAGTTTGTTACAGCATCCATTAAAAACTAATTCAAAAGGTTTTAGATATTTTATATAGCCCCCTTCAACACACACACACACACACAGATGTTATAGTAACTCATAAACAAAAGCTATAAATATAAAACTAATGAAAAGAAGAATGGAAATATGATAAACCAAATATGATAAACCATTTTAGCTTGAGTGTTAGATTTCAACTCTAAGCTTCCTGGTTTACAGAGATAGAAGAAAAATGGGATTGGTTGTATAGCTTGCATTATGGAAAGAAGGATATGTAAGTTCAGATTAAATAACATTTTTAACCAGTAAATTCTAAAGCAAATTCTCCAGTGGAACTTTATATGGGGTACAGTGAGTAACATATTAGCTTATCAGCATAGTTAAAGTAACAGAGGTATGACTTTCATATGGCTATTACTCTTTAATTTTTGCATTTAACATTTTTTATTAAAAATAATGTTAGACTTAGAGAAAAGCTGCAAAAATAGTACAAAGAATTCTGTATACCCTTCATTGATTCAGAGTCTCTTAATATGTTGTACAGGCATTCTTTCTTTCTATCCACTTATCTATCCATTCCCCTCACACATATTGTGTGTATGTGAAAAAAATTTTTCTGAACCAATGTAAGTTGTAGATATAATGCCCATTTACCCCTAAATACTTAAGCACATTTTATTTTTAAAAGGCTATTTCTTTATATGGCCCTAATGGCACCCCACTCTAGTACTCTTGCCTGGAAAATCCCATGGACGGAGGCGCCTGGTAGGCTGCAGTCTGTGGGGTCCCTAAGAGTCGGACGGGACTGAGCGACTTCACTTTCACTTTTCACTTTCATGCTTTGGAGAAGGAAATGGCAACCCACTCCAGTGTTCTTTCCTGGAGAATCCCAGGGATGGCGGAGCCTGGTGGGCTGCCATCTATGGGGTCGCAGAGTCGGACATGACTGAAGCGACTTAGCAGCAGCAGCAGCAATACAATTATAGTATCAGGAAATACAAATGGACAAAATTCTATTATTTTATCTATAGGCCTTATTCAAATTTCACCAATTGCTACAAAACATCTTTTACAGTAAAAGGAAAAAAGAATTCTCTAGTTTAGGACTCAATTTAGGATCATATGCTGCCTTCAGATGTTAGTCTCCTTAACATCTGTGTTAATCAGAAAGGTTTCTCCTCTCCTAGGAAGCCTTGATTGCATCCGCCCTGCAACCTTGGCATTTCCACTGCCAAAAGTACCATCAATTCCATCTTCTAACTGTCTTTCAAATATATCCACTCCTCTCCATCTCCCCTGCCATACTCTGAGACAAGCTATTGCAATACCATCTCACCTGATTTCTAAGGTCCTTCTATCTAATCTTCTCGCATCCACTGCGGTCTCTCTCTAATCTGTCCTTCAAATTGCAATTATTTTGATCCTTTGTAAATCTACTTATGTTACCCACTGTGCTTAAAACCTTTGTTTCTTTTAAAAGACCAACATCTTTCACAAGGATTACAAACCTAGCGTGTCCTGCCCCTTTTTGCTTCTGCAGGCTTAACTTGTGTCATGCCTGTACCGAACCCAATCTGCTAGTTTCCCTCCTATCATCCCGCTGTACTCTTCCTGGATCACTCACCAGTCATCCACTGCCATGTTCAACCCTCCCTGCTTCCTGCTGCTGCTGCTGCTGCTGCGAAGTCGCGTCAGTCGTGTCCAACTCTGTGCGACCCCATAGACGGTGGCCCACCAGGCTCCCCCGTCCCTGGGATTCTCCAGGCAAGAACACCGGAGTGGGTTGCCATTTCCTTCTCCAATGCATGAAAGGGAAAAGTGAAAGTGAAGTCGCTCAGTCGTGTCCGACTCTTCGCGACCCCATGGTCTGAAGCCTACCAGGCTCCTCTGCTTAGTTACCTAACCAAAGTATTTCATCTCAAACATCCCTGCCTTATAAAAGCCAATCACCCAAACGTCATCAGTAACTTGGCTCTACACTCTCATGGTTTTCCCTCCGCATCACAGCACTTTGTTGTTGTTCAGTTACTAAATTGTGTCACACTCTTTGCAACCCCATGGACTGCAGTACGCCAGGCTTCCCTATCTGGCACTATCTCCCAGAGTTTGCTCAAACTCATGTCCATTGAATTGGTGATGCCATCCAACCATCTCATCCTCTGCCACTCCTTCTCCTCACAGCATTTACACACCAGACACATATATGTATAATTCAAAGACTGAATATAAAGACTCATCCAACCTTTATCCATAATGCTACTTGTCACAAGCCCCTCCTGGAAGGCATCTTTTCTTTTTAACCTCAATAACCAGCAGCCGCAGCCATGTAATTAACCAAGTGTTCTGTGAATGAAGTCGAGTGAAGTCGCTCAGTTGTGTCCGACTCTTTGCGACCCCATGGACTGTAGCCTACCAGGCTCCTCTCTCCATGGGATTCTCCAGGCAAGAATACTGGAGTCGGTTGCCATTTCCTTCTCCAGGGGATCTTCCCGAACCCAGGGATTGAACCCGGGTCTCCCGCATTCCAGGCAGACGCTTTAACCTCTTAGCCACCAGGGAAGCCCTGTAGGAAGTGTTATGTACTTATAGCCAAAAAATTTCTTGCTTGTCTTTCAAGGTTCATCACCTATACATACATTCCTAAAATGTGTTGTCTCTCTTGTCTCTCTGAATTTTATTTGAATAAAATAATTCTGTATTTTCTTTCATGCCTTGTTTCTTTCACTTAAAATTTTTTGACATGTATAAAGTGAAAGTGAAAGTGAAGTCATGTCTGACTCTTTGCGACTCCATAGACTGTAGCCTACCAGGCTCCTCTGTCCATGGGATTTTCCAGGCAATAGTACTGGAGTGGATTACCATTTCCCACTGTAAGACTATAATACACTTTAGCATATTCATTCTATTATAAGGAGAAACTTGGGTTGATTCAAATTTGGAGTTATTATAAAAATAATGCTATGAACACTCTTTGTACTAGTCTCTGGGTTCATATTGGTACAAGGGTATGATAGTTTCTCCAGGTTTTTACCTAGGAATTAAACTGGTAGAGTGCAAGTTATGTGCATATTCATATAATGCTTCACTGTTTTCCCAACTGATTACACCCATTTGTACTCCCATCAGCTGGGTATCAAACCAGTAAGTCCTAAAGGAAATCAAGCCTGAATATCATTGGAAGGACTGACGCTGAAGCTGAAGCTCTAGTATTTTGGCCATCTGATGTGAAGAACTGACTCAATGAAAAAGACCCTGATGCTAGAGAAGATTAAGGGCAGGAGGAGAAGGGGACAACAGAGGATGAGATGGTTGGATGGCATCACCGACTCAATGGACATGATTTTGATCTAACTCAGGGAGATAGTGAAGGACAAGGAAGGAGCCTGGCATGCTATAGGGTCGCAAAGAGTTGGACACAACTAAGCAGCTGAACAACAGCAGCAGGGTATGAATGTAAAGCACCTATCAAGATCTGTAACTACATATTTTTGTGATTGTTTGCTTAGTATCCATCTTCCCCATTAGACTGTAAGGTCTGTGTCTACTCGTGATTACCATTTCACTCCAGTGCCTGGCACAGAGCAGGAGCTCAAGAACAACTGGCTGAATAAAAGAAGGCACTCTGGATAAGAAAGTTTAAGTGTTTTGGATGTGAACATAAGTCTATCTAACTTCACAACCCATGTCTTTTCTATCATTTACATTTTCCTTCTCTGAAAATGGTAATGATCATTTGTATCCTACTTACTAGTTTCCAATGCAATGCAAGTGAAAGTTGCCCAGTCGTGTCTGACTCTTTGCAACCCCATGGACTATAGGCCATGGAATTCTCCAGGCCAGAATAATGGAGTGGGCCGCCTTTCCCTTCTCCATGGGATCTTCCCAACCCAGGGATCGAACCCAGGTCTCCCACATTGAAGGTGGAGTCTTTACCAGCTGAGCCACAAGAGAAGCCCAAGAATACTGGAGTGGGCAGCCTATTCCCTCTCCAGCGGATCTTTCTGATCCAGGAATCGAACCAGGGTCTCCTACATTGCGGGCGGATTCTTTATCGAGTTATCAGGGAAGCCCTGAAAGTGAAAGTTGCTCAGTCGTGCCCAGCTCTTTGCTACCCCATGGACTGTCCATGGGATTCTCCAGGCCACAATAATGGAGTGGGTAGCCTTTCCCTTCTCCAGGGGATCTTCCCACCCAAGGACTGAACCCAGGTCTCCCTCACTGCAGATGGATTCTTTACCAGCTGAGCCACAAGGAAAGCCCAAGAATATTGGAGTGGGTAGCCTTTCTCTTCTCCAGGGGATCTTCCCACCAAGGGATCGAACCCAGGTCTCCCACATTGCAGGCAGATTCTTTACCAGTTGAGCCACAAGGGAAGTCCGATGCAATGGTAGCAATCAAATGTGATTACAGATGTCACTCCAATAAGCATGGAGTACCCAGTAAGTGTCCACCAATGTTCCACTGCTATGCACCTGGACTCAAAGGTCCGCAGATGGGGTATATGAAAGGTGACTGTCAATGGCAAATGGTTGATGAATGTATGTGGATTAAGATTACTTTGTGTACAAATATAGGGGTTTCAGATATCACTACAGGGAAAACCAGGGAGTGCAATTAATGCTTTCAAGTCCAAATTGCACCTGTGTCCCAAATTATTCACCAGCACAAACAAAAGAAGCTTGCTCCAAGCCCCTATCAGAACAAACATTTGAAAATGCTTTTAATCCAGATGGCATCACTTTTCATCTGTGCCTGGGCTCACAGAAAGGCTGGGCAGAGAGCTGTATTACATACTGCACTTCAGCTTGGCACTGTGGGTTCAAAAAGTAAACTCTGACTTCCTATTTACACTGAAGATCTTAGGCCCCTGCGGTTTCCTGTTGCATCCTGGTGTGTCTGTGCTTTGGTTTCTGAGTTGTCTGCACAGAGCAGCAAATGGGGTCCCTCACAGTTTCACTTCATCTTGCTTTTCATAAGAAAATAAGAATTCTACAGTCTAATTGTTAGCAGATTCTACGAGGTACTCTCTCCAAGTCCTGACTTCTGAATCTGTCTGGACCTAAGCCTACCAAGAGATGTTTTCCTTTGAAAGGATGGAGACTCATGGAACCTCCAAGTGTGACCCAAGCCAGCAGGCACAGACTGACCATTCAACTTAATTTACTACATTTTACACTACTTTTACATTTATTTACTTCACTCTTAACATTCATCAAGTATAAATTTAGAGTCCCTTCTATGTACAAAGTGCTGTGTTGGGCACTGAGGAAACCATGATGAGAAGGTATAATTGCTACTCTGAAGGAGCTTAAAGCCATTTTTTGAAAGTCCCTGATTAGAATCACTGGGCCACCTGTTAAAATGACAGTATACTCCTTCCCAGAAAGACTCACTGACTCACTCCCTGTGGGAGTGGCACCTGAAGAACTGCATTTGTAAGGAGTCTTCAGGGACATTTCATGCACAGTAATTGAGAACCACTGGTTGGCAGCTCAACGGAGAATTTACAGTCTCAGCGGTGGCGGGGCAGTGTCAGAATCAGGGGCCTTTCCTATGATATATCAGACTTCCCCCAACTGCAGGATCCTTCAATTTGAGTAAATGAACCAACTAAGCATGCAGCAGAAATGGCTTTGGGTTTGCTCACATATGTATCTGAATGTTGGGCCTAACCCTTACTATTAATAGCCAGGGGACTTTGGACAGATCACTCAGTTTCTCTGAACCTCATTTAAAAAAAGAAAACAACACCTGCTGTATCTACCTCACTTAGTTATTCTGAGTATCACATTCCACAAGGCATTTTACAAACTCTAAAGCACCAAGAATGAGTTAGTCATTTTATGATCACAAAAACTTCAATAAACAAGAAAATTAAGCCAACCCATAAGGTTTCTCTTAAGCAGCCAGAACTAGCCCATCTCTTAACCATCCTGAACTTTGCTCCCACTTTCTCCTAAACATTGTAACTGTGTATTATGTGCTTCCTTCCAAGTTCCAGCAGCTTTTTCCAGAAGCAGAACTCGAAAATGGACCCAGTTCTGGGTAGGACAGTGGGATATACTCTTGGTACCATGTTAACATTTGCAAGGAATGAATATAAAAGACAGGAGACCAGTCAGACCTGGCTTCCTCTGCCTCATCCCAGCTCTGTAATCTCTCTGACCTCAATTCTATCATCTCTTAGATGGAGAAATATGCTCTATTGGGTCATTTTAGGTTACTACCCTTTAAGGACATTTGACTTTTGTTTAATGTGAATGTATTAGTACTACCCTTTATTCTGACTTAAAACATGCCTACTATACCTTTCTCTTTTGTAAGTTAATCACCCATATTTGTTATGAGGATAAGATATTCTATATACAGGCTGCCAGACAGAGGAACTAGCACAAAGTAATTATGTAATAAATCCCAGCTATTGTTATTGCTAAATATAAACACGTTGCTTGTTCATCCCTAAGATGTTGTCCCCAGAAAATTCCTCTTCTGTACATACAACACATAAATTTGAGTAGTCTTTTGTTTGGTAAATATTTCCTTCTCTTTTTAAAATTCAAATTTGTATCCCTCAAATTGTGGTGGTCTTTACTATCTAACTTCACCAGGATTACAGATCATTTACTGTCTGTTAGCAAACCTCTCTGGGTGGACTTGATAACATGTGGTATGCTGAATTCCTCCTGTGTGCCCTAGGGATAGAGCATGAAGGAGGCTTCTCCTTGACTGCTCAGTGAGCTCAGGCATGTAGGGAAGACAAGGAGTGATAAGTGCTGCTCTGGAGCTGGGCTTAGGGAGCTATGAGGGCCAGAGGAAGCAGAACTCACCAAACATGCTGGAGGAAGGGACAAGAGCCACGTGAAGTAACACCTGACCTTTGGGGAACTTTGTGTAAGACTTGCACTAAGGATACTGTAGTGACTAAGAACACAGGTTCTGGGGTCCCTGGGCTTTGGTTCAACCTCTGTTCTGCCTCCTCCTCCCATTGTGAGCTCCCCAAGCCTCAGTTTCCTCATCTGAACACTTGGGATCATAATACAATGAGAGTCATCCTAGAGTTTACTGGGAGTATCAAATAACATGGTAAATGTTCAATAAATGTGAACTGTAATAATGATGATGATTCTAGTAGTGATGAGACTCACCAGGTAGAAGAGAGCTGTGGCCATTCCAGCCAGAGTTTAAAAAAAAATATGCCTAAAGGCCAAATGAGAAAGTACAGGATCTCTGCAAGAAGAAGTCTATACTTCTTCAATCTAAAGCATTCCAAATACCAATCGCTTTTTTCATGTTTCATGGGATGGCAAAATGAATAAATAGCTTACTATCTAGAACCTATTTAACATCCCCGGTGTGAATATTCATAAGCTTTACTGAAGAAATACAAATGTGATTGATTATGGGTGCTATCCTAGATCTCACTAACATTGGTATGTAATATACTGTATACATACAGTATAAACTTTTAAAAATCTGGATATTCTCTATTCTACAAATCTTTGACCCCATGGAATTCACAAAAGGATATGGGATATACTTGTTATTAAAATATAGGATGAAAAGTCAGGAATAGCAGGGGATGAGGCCAGGGGTGGGCAGGGCTCAGGTCACACATGATCCTCTATGATCTGCTAGGATTCAAGAGACTCACTGAGAGATTTTAACTGGGAGAGTGAAGCCATCAGACTTGATATTCAGGACCATCTCCACTGTGAGTCCGTCAAAGTAGGTCCATGCAAATTAGGGTCTTGCATAACACAGAAGAATGAGTACATGTGTTACTATAACTGGCCATTCTCTCCATGGGCTCCCTCTTTTTCATGGATCATTTCCCTAATTTCAGAGAACACCAGCCCTGACTTTCAAGATCACAGCTAGTCTTTCAGTGAAGAGTTACATGGAAACCTGAGGAACTTTCAGTAGATTTTAACAGGTAGGCAGATGGCAGGTAGGTAAGCCAGGATGGCCCTGTGACTCGTCTACATCAAGCAGCTCCTGGATGGCTGACCAGTTACTCACAAACACCCTCCACTTAAACATCCCCTCAATCAACAGAATCAAGGCTGTTTCTGCCTGGCTCGACTTAAGGCTAAAATCAGTGACACAAGGCCCAAACACAAATCTGGCAATTGGATGATATGGACACTTTTCAATCAGTTTTATGCTTTTGCTTATGGTCTGCTTCAAGGTATAGTTTAGTGAAACAAATCAGTTCTCACGCGGATAGAATTTTGTGACTAAACGTAGCAATGCTGCTATAATAAGTGGGAAGGATCAGGTCATCAAGGAAAGAACCTGTTGTCTTCTTGAAGACCAGAGAGTGGACATGCTGGATCTTCCTTCTTTCACCACGTAGCCCGTCAACCCATCGAAGAAAAGGGCACCAAACTGGTATGGCCTGATGTGTTCTTCAGAAAACCTGGATGGTTGCTACCCAGCATATTTCTGTTTGTCCTTCTATCTATCAATCCAATATTTACTAGACCCACACCACGTGTCAGGTGCTATCCCAAGTGCAAGCAGAAGTGGAAATTTATTGTTCTGTGTTATCTTTCTATTACCCCTGTAAGTAACAAAGACCACAAGCTGGTATCGTTCCATAGTATAACCTGGAATATGGGCACTAAATCTTTCTCTTTCTCAAACATCACTAAACTCCATTCTCTAGAGTTCTGAAAAATACACGACAGGGGTGAGTTTTATGGTATGTGAATTATCTTTCAGCAAAAAGTTAAAAAATAATACATCATAGCACTGCAGTAACTTTCACCTCCTTGAGATTTAAGACTTTCATTCTTTTTAAACTGAATATATCCCAAATCTATAACAACATGGCCAAATTCTCCACTGGGTTTTCACACTGAACCTCTTTTTTTTTTTTTTCCTATTGGCAGTAGGGAGCCACTGATGTTCATTAGGGAGGGACTTCCAACCTCAACCCTTCAGCACTGATTGCTCAAAAAATTTCTCATGGGTTTTTCTGGGACCTTTGTTGTCTTACATGTCATTTCTCCTGGTGTTCTCACACTGGTAAGATGGAAGAACAGAAACTACACCAAACTTCTGATGGCTCTGAGGGTCAAAAAAATAGGAAAATTTAATTAAGGTGTAAAAAGAGGTCCTTGGAGCACACACACAAGGAGAGTGGGAGATGGGGATGAAAAATAAGGGGGAAGTGGGACTTCCCTGGTGGTCCCGTGGCTAAGACTTCATGCTCCCAATGCAGGGTGCCTGGGTTCAATCCCTGGTCAGGGAACGACAGCCCAAAAGCTGTAGCTAAGAAATGGTACAGCCAAATAAATAAATAAAGACGAAAAAAATATATATTAACAAAAACCTAGAAAACAATAAGGCAGAAGTTCTGAAACCCCAGAATGTATGTAGAAGTGGAGGAGTTGATGTGTACTGAGAACCACAGTACAAAAGCTGACGCTTAGTGAGGGCTCTGCCTGTCTCAGACTCCTTTACATCCTCACTCATTCGCTGGAAGAGCACTAACACTGCCCATCGCTGCTAGGTCACCCTCAGCAACCACAGTATCAGAGTCACCCTTCCAGCAGATGAGTGGGAAATAGAAAAAGGGGGAATAAAAATCAATGTGGTTTTCATTTCATGCTCTTCCAAATGAATACAAAAACATCTCCGTGATTTGAGAAGTTAGTCACATGTCTTCAAATTGCCTAATTCCGTACTTGACCACAGAGCAGCGGGGAAACAGGGAAGATGATAAATAAGAAGTCTCATAAATACATGCCCAGGGGACAGTGGTTGACAAGTGATGCTGTTTATTTTTATTGTTATCATTAGTCTGGGGGCCCCTTGAAGGGCAGTGATTTGAGAGACTGGGAAGGAGGGAAAATGAGAACATTGTGGTTGAACTGCACCCAGGCCTCACTGTGCATTTATCACCAGACTTTGAAAAAGATCTGCCTTGTAGTCGCTTCACCCCATTCCCACGAAACACCCATGTGCACAACCAACCAGCCCATGGCCCCTGTCTCATTGTTCTGCAAAGAGCTGACAATGTGAGCTCTGGAATCAAACAGCCTGGGTTAGAAACATCTCCAGGACTTACTAGCTATGGACTTGGATAAGTACTTTGCCTCTCTGAAACCCAGGTTCAGTCCCTATAAAACGAGAGGATAACATTGATAACTGCATAAGGTTATTATGAGAGTTAGATACAATAATAGATGCACATTTCTTACCCCATCATAAGCATGCAGTAAATATTAGCTGCTGTTGTTACAGCTGCTAATTTCGATTCTTCCCTCTGCCACAACCATTCTTCCAGGCGAGCTGCCGTCTTTTGTGGAAAACTGGGCTCATGCCAGCTGACACACTCTCATTTGTTCTGACCTCATGAAAGGTCTTATGTTACCTGGCTTTGCTGTGTTCCTGGTGGGCTTCCAGACACACGGGACCAGACGGCCCTGCCCAGCTTTTATGGGAGCGGAATGGCTGGATCGCACAGCACATGTGAGAGTCTCTTATAAGAAACTGCTCAACTATTTTCCGAAGTGGTTGTGCCATTTCACGTACCCGGCAGGAGCCTGTGAGGGTTCCAGTTCCACATGCTTATCAAACTTCAGTCCTTCTAACAAGTATGTCGCGGGTCTCAGTGTGGTTTGAATTTGCATTTCCCTTGTAAGGAACCATGTATGGCACCCTCTGTCCCTCAGTCTGGACCTGGGTAGAGCACTCCACTGCTATAATCATCACCCAAAGAGCACAGTTCCAACGACGTGGCCTGGTCTGAGGGGTGTTTTCTCTGGTTAGAGCTCAGGACTCTAGGACTCCTGAGCCCTCATTTCCAAACAGAGCAGAGATCAAGCTGCAGATCTACTCTGGGCCAAGGTGCATCCTGAAGAGCTGCTGAGAAGAGACCCCGTTCTCTTCCAGGGACCCATGATGGATGGGAATGGAGAGCTCTGGAGGACTGTGAGGTAGAGGAAGGAAGAGAAAGCAGGTCCTGCTGAAGTAAAGCTGTTTAGTGAGGCTCTCACTTCCTAGAGAAGCCAAGTGAGCTCCCAGGTATCACTGGCAAGGTGGGGGTAGGAGACAGACTGACAGCATCCTGGACGGGGGAGCTTCTACCAGTTGGTCAGCCGCCCCCCCTGCCCCTCAGCAGAAACAGATGATGAAAGACGGCCCTACTGCAGTGGGGAGGTGTGAAAGGAGACTTAGGAAAATTCAAGCACTTGCACGCTTGTCAGCAAGGGAAGTGGTGGTGCTGGTGGGGAAGCAATCCAGCCACGTAGTCACTAAGCATCTATGAATATTATACACCAGCTCTAAACCGGACAGGATGGGATGAGAGGGGTAACAGAGACATGGACCCACTAGTGTGGACCTGATAAGCAAGTCAGCTTCCTATAAGATATGAGCTGGTAACATTAAACAGAGTCTTGTCCAACTCTTTGTGACCCCATGGACTGTAGCCCACCAGGCTCCTCTGTCCATGGAATTCTCCAGGCAAAAATACTGGAGTGGGTTGCCATTCTCTTCCCCAGGGGATCTTCCTGACCCAGGGACTGAACCCACGTCTTCTACATTGCAGGCAGATTCTTTACGGGCTGAGCCACCAGGGAATCCCCACCATTAAAACACAGATAAGCACACCTGGTAATCATGAGTGGGGAGGGAAAGCAGGAGGAGGAGACAGGGGGTTTGGGATTGACATGTATACACCGTTACATTTAAAATGGATAACCAACAAGGACCTACTGCGTAGCACAGGAAACTCTGCTCAATGTTATGTGGCAGCCTGGATGGGAGGGGAGTTTGGGGGAGCATGGATACATGTATATGTATGGCTGAGTTGCTCTGCTGTATACCTGAAATTATCACAATGTTGTTAATCGACTATATTCTAATATAAGATAAAAAATTTAAAAAATACAAATAACCATACCTATCAGTCTGTGCTAGGGACCAAAGAACACAACAGTAAATATGTCAGACTACCTAGAGAATTTACTTGGGTTAGAGGGAAAGAAGTGACAACTAATATTTATTGAGCATCTACTATGTACTATTTTTTAAATTAAGACTAAACCATTTTTAGAGATATTGTGCCTGGAAAATAGTAAGCACTATATAAGTTACTGTAGGCAGTATTATTATTGTTCTTATTTTCTGGTATTTTTTATTTTTTTTAAAGCTTTACTGAACTATAATTGGTATTCATTAAGTTGCACATATTTAAAATATCCGGTTTGATAAATTTTGACATAGAAGACAACCACAAATGAAGATATTATTATAATCAAGGTACGTATATCCAGGCTTCCCTTGTAGCTCAGTCGGTAAAGAATTTGCCTGCAGTGCAGGAGACCTGGGTTCGATCCCTGGGTTGGGAAGATCCCCTGGAGAAGGAAATGGCAACCCACTCCAGTATCCTTGCCTGGAAAATCTCATGGACAGAGGAACCTGGTGGACTGCAGTCTATGGGGTCACAAAGAGTCAGGCACAACTGAGCGACTAACACACAGGTATATCCATCACCCCCAAAAGTTTCCTTGTGCCCATCTATAATCCTATCCTCCTGGTCCTCATTCTGCCCACGGCCCCACCGTAGGCAATCACTGATCTGCTTTCTGTCATTATCTATTAGACATAAATATATATATAATGCATTTCCTAATAATTTTTAATAAATGGAATTACATATAGTTTATACTCTTTCTGTTTGGCTTCTCTCATTGAGCATAATTAATACTTTGAGATGAATCCATGTTGTATCATATTAATAGCTCATTCCCTTTTATCGCTTAGTAGTATTCCATTCTAACAATGGACCAATAGTTTATCTATTCACTGTTGACAGGCATTTGGGTTGTTTCCAGTTTGGGGCTATTACAAATGAGACTGCTATGAACTTGAACTACTATGAACTACTACTACTATTCCTGCATGAGTTTCTGTATAGACATAATGCTTTTATGAGTGGAACAGTGGGGTCACACAGTAGGTGTATGCTGACTTTGTAAGAGAGTGCTAAACTACTTTCCAAAGTGGTTGTACCATTTCACATTCCCCTCAGCAGTGTGTTAGGTTCTAATTTCCTGCCCCTTCATCACAATGTCAGCCATTCTCACAAGCATGTAGTGGATCTCACGGTGGTTTGAATTGGCATTTCCCTAGTGACTAATGGCATGAGCATCTTCCCAGGTATTTGTCATTCAAATCTTTTCTTTGAGGAGATGTCTGCAACAACACTGGCCCTTATTTCAATCGAGTCTGCTCTCCCTCTCCCCTGGGGAATTGACAGAAGCTATGATATGCAGAGTACATCATGAGAAATGCTGGACTGGAAGAAACACAAGGGGAATCAAGATTGCCGGGAGAAATATCAATAACCTCAGATATGCAGATGACACCACCCTTATGGCAGACAGTGAAGAAGAACTAAAAAGCCTCTTGATGAAAGTGAAAGTGGAGAGTGAAAAAGTTGGCTTAAAACTCAACATTTACAAGACGAAGATCATGGCATCCGGTCCCATCACTTCATGGGAAATAGATGGGGAAACAGTGGAAACAGTGTCAGACTTTATTTTTTTGGGCTCCAAAATCACTGTAGATGGTGACTGCAGCCATGAAATTAAAAGACGCTTACTCCTTGGAAGGAAAGTTATGACCAACCTAGATAGCATATTCAAAAGCAAAGACATTACTTTGCCAACAAAGGTCCATCTAGTCAAGGCTATGGTTTTTCCTGTGGTCATGCATGGATGTGAGAGTTGGACTTTGAAGAAGGCTGAGCACAGAAGAATTGATGCTTTTGAACTGTGGTGTTGGAGAAGACTCTTGAGAGTCCCTTGGACTGCAAGGAGATCCAACCAGTCCATTCTGAAGGAGATCAGCCCTGGGATTTCTTTGGAGGGAATGATGCTGAAGTTGAAACTCCAGTACTTTGGCCACCTCATGCGAAGAGTTGACTCATTGGAAAAGACTCTGATGCTGGGAGGGATTGGGGGCAGGAGGAGAAGGGGACGGCAGAGGATGAGATGGCTGGATGGCATCACTGACTCGATGGACGTGGGTCTGGGTGGACTCCGGGAGTTGGTGATGGACAGGGAGGCCTGGCGTGCTGCGATTCATGGGGTCGCACAGAGTCAGACACGACTGAGCGACTGAACTGAACTGAACTGATGGACCTGAAAGGGAAGAGCAAGGACTCTGGGCTCAGTCCCCACTTCCTGCACATGGTGTGACCCACTTAACTGCTCTTTACCTTCATATCCTCACTTGTGAAATGGGGAGAGTAATGGTGCCCAGCTCACAGGACTGCTGAGCTGATGACAAGACATACAGGATTTAGCACAGTGCCTGGTACACTGTAGGTGCTCAATAGATGGCAGCAGCCAATACTATTGCCTGTCTTCTGATAATGACTGAGGCTGGACCAGGGATGCTGAACTTTATCCATTCAGCGCAGTGTAGAACTGTCCTGCCTCAAATGCCAGGAGAAGCACTATGCTGTTTTCTGATTGCTTGAGCTTCTTACTGCCCATAGAACCATGCCAAACCCCTCCTTGCCAATCAATGCCTAGCATACAGTCTGTTTTCCAAACATGTTGTTGAGGGGCCCAGGGTGAACCTCAGTATAGAGAGTACTCCTGAGAACACTGGTCCTAAAGGTTGACAACTGCAGGCCCTAGTGAATCATGCACAGGAACCTGGCTCCTTCCCTGGGAGTTGTGACTGTGGACCTATCTGTGCCTATGGACTCCCTTCCTTCTCCACCTCTCTCGTGACCTCTGCAGATGCCACTTGCTAAAGAGACTAAGGCAGAGAAACTCGCCCACTCTCTCTTAGCTGTGACCTTCTCCTTTTCTACAGTCCTATCCCAGTGGGTCTGCAATACCTACAAACCATCCAGGAGTATAGGAACTCAGTGATGGGTGCTGTAGATACAAAAGACCAAGATAAGGAGTAAGAGGGTGAGACTAGGGGGGGATCTGGTGCCTGAAACTGAGTAGGAAGAGCATCCCCATGCAGTGGGGAAACTACAGTCCTGTAAGTACTACATGCTACAGGAAAGCTTCCCTGTCTACTGAAGACTTGACTGGTCCCATTCTCCATATGAAAGTGAAAGTGAAATAGTCGCTCAGTTGTGTTCAACTCTTTGCAACCCCATGGACCATTGTCCGCCAGGCTCCTCTGTCCATGGGATTTCCTAGGCAAGAATACGGGAGTGGGTAGCCATTTCCTTCTCCTGGAGATCTTACCGACCCAGGGATTGAACCCCAGTCTCCTGCATTGCAGGCATATTCTTTACTGTCTGAGCCATCAGGGTAGCCCCCACTTCTCCACATTCTAGTCTTAAATTTACCATCAGAATTACCACTCTGACCTGTGGTCATCTCCTCCTTGTCTGTCTTTGTCCATGAAGGCAGGCATGACACTTTATCTTATTTATCTTAATACCCTTAGTACTTAGCCAGGCAAATACAAGAAAACATTTTGGTAATGAGTGAGTCATTTAATAAATATTTTTTTAATGAACTTTTAATTTTAAAACAGCTTAGATTACAGAAAAGTTGGGAAGACAGTACCGAGTTTCATAGATTTGACACCTAGTTTTGTCATTAATATCTTACATTAAGCTAATATGTCACGATTAAAAAATGATGATATATTATCATTAACTAAAGACCTTACTTGATTCAGATTTCCTTAATGTTCATCTAACATCTTTCTTCTGTTTTAGGATCTCATCCAGGATGCCACACTACATTCAGTTGTTACATCTCTTTAGACTCCTCTTGACTGCGATAATTTCTCAGACTTTCCTTGTTTCTTGATGGCCTGGATGGTGCTGGTCAGGTATTTTGTAGCACGTCTCTCAAACGGAATTTGTCTGATGTTTTTCTTATGATTAATTAGACTACGGTTATGGGTTTGGGGGAGGAAGATAACAGAGATAAAGTGCCATTCTCCTCACATCATGGCAATAGTACATACTATCAACATTACTTATCACTGTTGGTGCTGACCTTGACCACCTGGCTAAAGTTAGCGCTCAGATTTCTCCATTGCAAAATTATTCTTTTTCCCCCTTTTTGTACTGTCCTTCCTCTTTGAAAGAAAGTTACCATGTGTAGCTCATACTTTAAGAGTAGGAAGTTATGCTCCACCTCCTTGCGGGGGGGTATATATCTACATAAATTATTTGGAATTCTCCTGCCTGGGAGATTTGTCTCTTCTATTTACTTATTTATATCAGTATGGGCTCATATTCATAATATATATGTGACACTTTGGGTTATAATCCAATACACTTTATTTATATCTCCAGGCAAGAATACTGGAGTGGGTTACCATTCCCTTCTCCAGGGGATCTTCCTGATGCAGGGATCTAAACAATTGAACCATGGTTTCCTGCATTGCAGGCAGATTCTTTACCATCTGAGCAAACAGGGAGGTCCCCTCAAATTGTTACAGTGTTTTCTTTTTTTAACATTTCTTTATTTTTGGTGCTACTGCAAGATACTCTAGGATCATCTTGTCTATTTCCTGCCTCAGTCCCCAGTTCAGTTCAGTTCAGTTGCTCAGTGGTGTCCGGGTTGGGCTGCCGACCCCATGGACCACAGCACGCCAGGCCCCCCTATCTATCACCAACTCCTGGAGTTTACCCAAACTTATGTCTATTGAGTCGGTGATGCCATCCAACCATCTCATCTTCTGTCATCACCTTCTCCTGCCCTCAATCTTTCCCACCATCAGGGTCTTTTCAATTGAGTCAGTTCTTCACATCAGGTGGCCAAAGTATTGGAGTTTCAGTTTCAGCATCAGTCCTTCCAATGAACACTCAGGACTGATCTCCTTTAGAATGGACTGGTTGGATCTCCTTGCAGTCCAAAGGACTCTCAAGAGTCTTCTCCAACACCACAGTTCAAAAGCATCAATTTTTTGGTGCTCAGCTTTCTTTATAGTCCAACTCTCACATCCATACATGACTACTGGAAAAACCATAGCCTTGACTAGATGGACCTTTGCTGGCAAAGTAAGGTCTCTGCTTTTTAATATGCTGTCTAGGTTGGTTGGGAGAAATATCAATAACCTCAGATATGCAGATGACACCACACTTATGGCAGAAAGTGAAGAAGAACTAAAGGGCCTCTTGATGAAAGTGAAAGTGGAGAGTTAAAAAGTTGGCTTAAAACTCAATATTCAGAAAACTAAGATCATGGCATCCGGTCCCATCACTTCATGGGAAAGAGATGGGGAAACAGTGGCTGACTTTATTTTTCTGGGCTTCAAAATCACTGCAGATGGTGACTGCAGCCATGAAATTAAAAGACGCTTACTCCTCGGAAGGAAAGTTATGACCAACCTAGACAGCATACTGAAAAGCAGAGACATTACTTTGTCACAAAGGTCTGCCTAGTTAAGGCTATGGTTTTTCCAGTGGTCATGTATGGATGTAAGAGTTGGATGCCTGCTTTTGAAATTACAAAGAGCCTGCCTTTGAAATTACACCCACTATGTGATAGCTAATCATCAGGTCTACGTTCACCTAAAATGAAAAAACTTCAGTTCTGAGTGATTTAAGATGCAGATGTAATTCCTAGGTCTCACCAACTATTGTTCTGCTCAAACCTTACCTCTTCAATGCTTCCCCACCCTCCGCCCCAGGGTCCTCTCCCCATCTGTCATGCTGACTGAAGACAAGTTGCCAAGTTACGACCTGACTTGACAGCTCGAGAAAAGGGGTGCTGGGAGCGATGGCAGGGATCAGCTCCATCTGACCCCATGACTTTTCAACCTCTGGCTCACCCCTGCTGCGTATGATCTTGGGTTTTGGTGACTTGGTAGTAATTAACTCTGAACAAGCAGCTCTGCTTTCATGCAGTTAAAAAAAGAACAGTATTCTTTTTCCTTGTTAATTAAATCATCTACAAGGAAGATAAATGTGCAGCCCACACTTGTATCTTCTAAAATATCAAAGGCCTGATTAGTAAGGCTTATGTTCAACCTCAGGCTTTTTCCTCTAGATTCCTGGAAGTAACAGGGACGTGAAGAAAGGCAACTCTAAAGGACTTGTTACTTGGACATTCCTTCATTCATTCACTCTGGGTGACCTAGAAAGAGGCAACCTGGATCAAATGCAAAATATTCCTGGGAGTTTTGCCCCAATCAAAATTAGAATTAGAAACATCAGCAGTGAGGAGACAGGAAGAAAGAGAATCCTTCAGACCAAGCTGGAAATCACTTTTTGAAAACCCCACAGACCCCTCTAGTCCCTGTGTTCTGTTTGGAGAATTTTTCCTGACAGTTGGTGGTTTTACTTGCCAGAACCACAACAAAGAGGGTCCTTGAGCTTCCTGGAGAGTGTTTCCTCAGACCTGCACCTCTCCGAGACCTCACAAAGGTGTCATTGTTGCTGGCTTGCTGGGCGCCCAGCACCTGAGCCAGATCAAAGGCATTTTCCGATGCCAGCATGACCACAGTCTCGCCCTCACCACATAACATTAAAGCTGATGATTAATCCCCTTGGCCCAGGAGGTCCCTTCTCACTCCCAAGTACAAAGCGGGGTGGGGGTGGGGACTTTATTTCCAGCACAACACGACCATAATAAACTGGCATTTTATGGCCCTCATTCATTGCAACCAACTGCAGCTGCCCATCAAACTTGTTAAAGTCCCAACAGTTGCTTCATGTGAGCCTTTTTTATCACTAGGGAAGTGTAATAAGAATCCCCACCATTTCTGAGTGTCTATTATGCATGGGGGATGTATGTACATAACTCATGTTACCCAGCAACCCTTTAAGATGGGCATCCTCACCCTCAGTGTGATGGATCAAGAATCTGAGGCTCAGAGAACTTCAGTAGCTCACATCAGGTCATGGGGTCAAAATGTGCATGAGCAGATGTCCAAACCTACACCTGTCTGACTCTGAAGCCCAAGCTCGCTCCACTCCAGTACTGGCCCTTTAAAACTGCACAGCACAGGAAGGCACCGAGGGGATGCATGTGGGACTCAGGCAGAGTTAGACCTGCGTTCTCAGCTCCAGAGTAAGTTTTGTGACCTTGGGAAAATGTCTGGTCTTTCTTAGGGTTTAGTTGCTTAATTTGTAAAATAGATGGTATACAACAAGCCAGCACCATTTCCATGAAGACACCAGGAAATTAAGACATGGGGATGTCATAGACTCACGTTCGAACAGATTTGCTGTTGCTCACAAATCCAAACTGAGTGGGGTAAAAGTATTCAATACTTAAGACTTTATAGGAGAAACCAGGTTAGACGTGTCCCTGTGAAAATGGGAGATGATTGCAACAGGCTTAAAACAGTGTTCAGTGAAGACAAGCTGGATAGTGTAGACTCACAGAGCGGGAGATGAGGGCTGAGTGTCCTGGTGGGCACCTCCTGCCCTCCAGCTCACGGTGGCCTTAGGCCTCCGTAGATTTCTCCCTTCAGGGACAGCCAAGCCTTATGACAGGGCTGCTGAGGGAAAGACAGAGGCCAGGACTTTTCAAGAAGTTCCATTTAAAAGTGTGTCCACAGAAACAAGCAGAAGAAAATTTTTTTGAGGAGGTTTAAGAAGTCCAGTGTACTGTCCTCTTAGGAAGTTGTCTCTAAGCCTGGACCCTTCCTAGGCAGGCACTGTATCCTTTCTGCCCAGCACACCAGTGCTAGCGATGGGGAGCTAGCCCTGGCAAAGTGCTTACTCCCTGTGCGCACACCTCGATTCATCCTCACCGCACTATGAGACACGTACTCTAACTCTCTCATCTCACAGAGGAATCCGGGGTCCAGAGAGGCTAAATGCTGTCTAAGGGCCCATCGTTAGGAAGTGGAGGAACTGGGATTGGAAACCAGTCCGGTGGCCCCATCATCTCTATGAAATGTGTGAGAACCCTGACACCATGTCTGCTGCATACTAGATGCTCAGCTTCTCAAGTTCAATCTGAATCTACACCAAGGGGCCTTGTACCATAGTACCTGTTATCATTCTATCTCACCAATGGGAAGACTCATATCATGCTTATGTCCCCAGGGTTTAGCACAAGAGCAAAGGATCAGTGGATAAGTAAATGTATCAATATTTACTCAACCAAAGTATTACATGGTATAACAGGCTCATTGGTCCCCACAGTAACTAAACACAGTTTCTCAGGGCCCACAAGTTCCTCCACTGTGGTAGGGTTTCTGCCCTGGACTATATCCCAGATCCCCCTCTAACCCTTACTCCTGTCTCCAGGCCTTCCTCTTCCTCCCCCAACGCTCCCCTCTATTTTACTCATCTGGGAAAAATCCAAGGATCGTCCATCTAACTTTAACAGAGTAATGCCTTTTAAATAAAAATATGGTAGAAATGGGTACTTATCGAAATGGAATGCTTTCAGACTCAGGCATTTAAAGAAGATATAAATTTTAGGGCAGGCACTAAATTTTAACTGTAATCTTGGAGAAAGCCTTTCCACTAATTCATGGAGAAAAATTAACAGAGTGAAAATTGCTTATCAGTGTGCTTTTGAAGTCATGATATGCAGCCTAATTCTATACATCATCAGACCGCTCCCAGGGAGATGGATTTATATTGACTGAGGGAAAGCCTGGCTGCCAAAGGAAACAGACACCTCTGTGCAGAGAAGACTTGGCTACCCATTAGGGACAGATTGTCTGGGAGTGAGGCATTGCCATCTCTGGATCCGATTTCACTCCTTGCCCCTCAGCTCTCTGGCCCGGGTAATGTCAAAGGTGGGTTCATGCCTTTTTACACTTTTTACAAATGTGACCCCTGTAAAAAGATCTGGCAAATCAAAGCAAGGCTATTGGAAGGAGCGCTGTGCTTTCCGCTCGACATGGCACAGGCGACAGAAAGAGAAGTTGCTGAGGGGGCCCAGGAGCCAGCAGCTCAGATCTCCCCCCTGGCTGGGCTGTCCACCCGAGTGTGGCGGCCCCGCCCTCACCCGCTCGGCAGACTCACGCCCATGTGACAAGAAGATGTTCCACAGATGACAGCCAGCCGTGACGTCACCGGCTGTCCCTCACAGGCGAGGCCGTGCCCCTTCACATCTGCTCCAATCACTCCTGTGAGCAAACAAAACGGAATCCTCTTAAAAAAGAAAGCAAGAAAGCTAGAACACACCCAAGACACTCTTTAATTAATTTATTTTTTAACACCAAACAACGCTGAGAAGGCATTCCAGGTGTAGGCCAGTCTCGACTAGCAACCAAAAGAGCATACCAGCCTGCCAGGGGAACTAAGAGGCCTGTCTATTTTTGCCTTTCTCTGGTCAGGGTATGGCTTCTGGTAAAGAACCTGCCTGTCAAAGCAGGAGATGTAACAGAACTGGGTTGGGTTCGATCTCTGGGTTGGGAAGATCCCCGGGAGAAGGGCATGGCAAACCACTCCAGTATTCTTGTCTGAAGAAACCCATGGACAGAGGAGCCTGGAGGGCTATGATCCACAGGGTTGCAAAGAGCGGGACATGAACTGAAGCGACTTGGCACACACCAGCACACACAGTGTATGGTCTCGAACATGGGAATAATGATAGCGACTCTAACAGAATGAGAGAAGCAATGCTCATCAGTGAGTTTGGGTCCCAAACTACCAGGCACTGTGCTGAATAGTTACAAGTATAGTCTCATTTTATATGAAGCCTGTCACGCTGATGCTATTAACACCACACATTAGTGAAAGAGGGAAGGCCTATGTTTTGGTGAAGTGACCTGTCCAAGATCACATTGCTAGTAAGAAACAGGGCTGAAGGGAACCTAGTTTAACCCATCACATTTCAATCTCAAAGAAGGCAATAGAATCATTCGATGACGGGATCTTCTCAGCATCTCTGGGTCAGCATTCTTAATACTACTCTTTCCAGAACTCTCAGTGTAAAGGGTAGAGTGACTAACAGTAAGTTTCTGTTGAAAGAATGCCAGGTGGCAGAGAGTGTCCCATAAATGGTATAAGCTCAGGCTGCTCCTCCACATGGACTGTGTTCCTTGATACTTACTGGGCAGGTGAAGTTACAAATGCAAGGGGGGAGTTAGACTGTTTAGAGCCTTGAGTCATCCATCATTCATTCAATGAGCACCTTCAACACATAATACAACATACTGGGTTTTATACGTGGGACATGCAAACACGGAAACATTCCCAGTGAGGACACAGGCAGGAGGTGGAGAGCGTCAGGGCAGAGCACAGAGGCTGGGATGTGGGAGAGGACAGCTCCTTCCCGCCTCACGGACTCTGGGCCATGCTGCCCCACGCTCCATGTCTAATCCTCAGTGCTCCTTCCCACCTCCAGACCTCTGCATCCACTCTGCCCTCTGCCTGAAATGCCATTCCCCAACCTCTCTGCCAGGTGAACTCCAATTCCTTCCTAACTCAAATGTTATTTCCTCGGAAGGCTTCCCTGCTCCTCCAGGAAAGATGCTCTCACACCTTCTTGGACTTCCCTAACACACAAGACACTGGTAATTTACAGAATTACTGCACCCCATCTGTCTCTCTTGCAATCATAAAAGCTGCTGGAAGCTGGCATTGCCTTGCAAACATGCTTAGATCCCAGCACCGACCACAGTGGCTAGTACACAGTAGGAAGTGAAAGTTCCTATGTGGGGGACGTGATGATAAGATGACAGCTCTTGTCCTAGTGCTGCTCACAGTCCTGTGGGAGGGAGGGAAGGAGAAGCCTAGATGGAACATTGAAATGCAGGGATCAGATGGGACAGGAAGAACTGCAGGGCCTCTAACCACAGTGGAGAACAATATGGAGGTGTCTTAAAAAACTAAAAACAGAACTATAATGTGATCCAACAAATCCCACCCCAGGGCATATATCCATAGAAAAGTACAATCTGAACGGATTGTACTCTGATGTTCATTGCAGTACTGTTTACAACAGCCAAGACATGGAAGTCACCTGAATGTCCATCAAGAATGAATGGATAAGGAAGATACAGTGTATTTGTGTATACAATGGAATACTTCTCCGTCACAAAAAGAAGGAAATAATGCCATTTGCAGCAACATGGATGGACCTAGATATAAATCAGAGAAAGACAAATAACATATAATATCACTTATGTATGGAATCTAAAAAACACACATATTCAACTTTTTTACAAAACAGGAGTAGAATCACGGATGTAGAAAACAAGCACGTGATTACCAGGGGGAAAGCAGGGATGGAGGAGGACAAACTGGGAGAATGGGATTGGTATGTTGTTCAGTCACTCAGTCATGTCAGACTCTTTGGGACCCCGTGGACTGCAGCACACCAGGCTTCCTGGTCCTTCGCCATTTCCGGGAGCCTGCTCAAACTCATGTCCATTGAGTTGATGACGTCATCCAACCATCTCATCCTCTGCCGTCCCTTTCTTCTCCTACCTTCTATCTTTCCCAGCATCAGGGTCTTTTCCAGTGAATCAGTTCCTTGTATCTGGTGGTCAAACTATCAGAGCTTCAGTTTCAGCATCAGTCCTTCCAATAAATATTCAGGGTTGATTTCCTTTAGGATTGACTGGCTTGCTCTCCTTGAGGTCCAAGGGACTCTCAAGAGTCTTCTCCAACACCATAGTTCAAAAGCATCAATTCTTTGGCAGTCAGCTTTCTTTATAGTCCAACTCTTACATCCATACATGACTACTGGTCCCATCACTTCATGGCAAATAGATGGGGAAACAATGAAAACAGTGACAGACCTTATTTTCTTGGGCTCCAAAATCACTGCAGATGGTGACTACAGACATGAGATTAAAAGACATTTGCTTCTTGGAAGAAAAGCTATGACAAATCTAGACAGCCTATTAGAAAGCCGAGACATTACTTTGCTGGTGAAGGTCCAACTAGTCAAAGCTATGGTTTTTCCAGTAGTCATGTATGGATGTGAGAGTTGGATCATAAAGCAAGCTGAGCACTGAAGAATTGATGCTTTTGAAATGTGGTGTTGGAGAAGACTCTTGAGAGTCCCTTGGATTGCGAGGAGATCAAACCAGTCAATCCTAAAGGAAATGAGTCCTGAATATTCATTGGAAGGACTGATGCTAAAGTTAAAGCCCTAATACTTTGGCCACCTGATGCAAAGAACTGACTCCTTAGAAAAGACTTTGATGCTGGGAAAGATTAAAGGCAGCAGGAAAAGGGGACAACAGAGGATGAGATTGTTGGAATGCATCACTGACTATGATGGACATGAGTTTAAGCAAGCTCTGGGAGTTGGTAATGGACAGGGAAACCTGATGTGCTGCAGTCCATGGGGTTGCAAACCGTCGGACACAACTGAGTGACTGAACTGAACTAAACTGACTACAAAGACCTACTCTATAGCACAGAGAACTCTGATTGATAATCTGCAATGCCCCTTATGGGAAAAGAATCTAAAAAGAGTGGATGTATGTGTAACTGATTCACTTTGCTGCATAGCAGAAACTAACACAACACTGTAAATCAGCTATATGCTACAAAATTTTAAGAAAATAATCAAAGAAGAAGAAAGAGAAGGAGAAGAAGGAGGAGAAATGGGATAAAGAGAAGTAGAAGAAAGGCGGACGAGGAGAATTGCACAGCAGCTTAGCTCACCTTCAGGGATTCAGGGGATTTCCAAGGAGGGGGTCTATGCTGAGTTCTGCAGGAGTCAGGCATGTGAAAGGGTGAAGGTCCATCCTCAAGCC
>NW_011486910.1:302884-313937 GCF_000754665.1 Bison bison bison | reverse complement strand
CGCTCCCTCCTCAAGCCACAGATCCTTAGCTACTGAAGGCTGTGGCTGCTCAACAAGCAGGCTTTTCCAGAAAGCAGGATCTAGTGGGCCACTACGAGGTCTCTTGCATGCCAACAACTTTCTAGGCTTTCTCCTAAAGCTTTTTCTATATTCTACTTTCTTGGGCACAGCGACTTGGAACCTCAGTTATTGTGCAGAGGCCCAGTGGTGGAGGAAAAGCCTCTTTGTAAGTCTCTGTGTTGGTTATCACAGCCTGTTTTGTGTTATCACAGGAATTAGGTCCCAGCTACCAAGTGACTGAAGTCTGGGACTACGGCTGGAAGAGTCCTGGGCCTGAGGGGTTTCACTAAGTCCTGAGCATCATGTGGCTGCCCCTGTGACCCCTGTTTCCCAGACCCGTGTGACCCATGGGACTAGGCCACCCAATCAGGGCCCTGCCAGGAGATCTGAAGGCTTAAGGCACTGGAGAGCCAGAGTGCGTCTCCCCTACTCCCCTCGTGTCAAGGGGCTGCTACTTCATGACTTCAGCTGTGCCGACAGGGCCGAGACTCCCACTCGGCCCATGTGGACCACTATGCCTCTGGTTACACCACCTCCTCCTATGTCCCTCCAGCAAGGGGTGGCAATGGCTTCCATTTTGCTATTTCCCTGACTTGCTTTGCAGGGAATATAACCCTTTACAGCTCCTTCATAATCTAAGTCACCATTTTTATGTATTAAATTCCCTGTTTTTTTGTATATACTTACAGTGCTTTACATTTTTTTCTGGGAAATCCTGGGTGATAAATTTCCCCATCCAGGGCACAAAGACTTTTGACAGAAAGAAACCCTAGATATGAGATCATTTTATTTGAGTTGTATTGGCAGTCTCTCTCTCTGTGAAAGTGTTAGTCGTTCAGTTGTGTCCAACTCTTTGTGACCCCATGGATTGTAGCCTGCCAGGTTCCTCTGTCCATGGAATTTTTTCAGGCCTACTGGAGTAGGTAGCTATTCCCTTCTGCAGGGGATCTTCTTGACCCAGGGATTGAACCCAGGTCTCTTGCATTGGCAGGCGGATTCTTTATCATCTGAACCAGCAGGGAAGCCCCCTCTTTCTGTACATGTCTCATTTTATTCTTAAAACCACTGAGTATGATGGGTGTTATTAAAATTCTCATTTTTACAAAGGAAGAAACTGAAGCTTAGAAATGAGAACTGAACCAAGCTCACACAGCTCACCAGAAGCAGGGCTGGGAATCCCATCCAGGTAGCTTGATTTCGAACTGCTGGGTCTAGGTTTTTCTCCAAAATAAAAATCGGATAACCAGGTAGTCAATGTTTACTCATCTGTATACCTCAAAATATTGGGGCCTTACAATATTGATCCTGAGATCCTTGCTGGAAAAGGGGTTGGCCATAGGTGGGCCACCGTGTTATAAGCATGGGCAAGGAATTCCTGCTGATGACTGCTTTTATTGGTCCCATACATATAAAGCATGGGCAAAGGTTATCTTATAGGGTACCTCAATCCTGAAAGGGAGTTATGCAAGGTAAGAAAAGAAATTTGTGGAAAATATTTCTTTGTTTCCTGATTAGCAGATTCATTGTTGACATTACTAGGCTTAGAATCTGAGAATGAGTGTATTACAATGAAAAAAGAATGAATCTCCACAACGTTCTTCATAGCAGCCACACCGATTTGCAGGGTAGAGATAGAGACACAGGCACAGAAAACAGATGTGTGGACACTGGGGTGGGGGCGGGGTGGGAATGGGACGAATTGAGGGTTGGGACTGACTTATATGCATTGCTGTCTATGGAATGGATGACTAATGAGGAACTCCTGTGTGGTGCAGGGAGCTCTGCTCAGTGCACTGTGCTGACCTGGATGGGAGGGAAATCCAAAGGGGATGGGATATATGTATACATGTGGCTGATTCACCTTGCTTGTGCAGTGGGAAGTTAGCACAATACTGTGGAGTAACTAAACTCCAATAAAAATTAAAAAATAAAAAATGATTTAAAAGCTGCTGTCACATATTAGAAAAAAAAAGAATGGGATTTGGAGACAGTAAGGTCTGCTATAACATGCAGAAAATAACAATATCACATGGTAGCTGTGATATAGAGGTAATGCTTAAAAATAAAACTTGGATTAATGGGTGCTGTGTCACCACCATCACTATCCAGCATCATCAGTATCCTCTGAACTCTTCTCAAGAGACAGTTGTATTCTTCCTATGTTTTTAGAAAATTGATCAGATGGCTAGGATAGGCTGGATATTGCATTAAAGTCTTTCAATATTGTCTCACAACCTTCACAACATATATTCTCTCTTCCCTTCAACACATACAGAAGCAGCAAAGTAATTTGCCCAAGGTCACAGAGGTATAAGACCAGTGCCAGGATGTGGCATCTTGAATTTATTTGGTCTGACCCTAACACCCGTTCTTTCTAGAATCCCTCACTTTATAATGTGATAATCATCTTATACAAAGGAAATATATTTATAAGTGTCAGTTCACCAGGGACCATTTACTCAGAGCCATGAGTTTCGAGTTTGAAAATCTGAGTTTGAGCTGAAGTTCTGCCATGAACCACCCGAAAGTCTGAACTATTCCCGCACATCCACTAGGAGAGAAATGGATCACAAATGGAGGTTCTTTTTCAGCCATTTTCAGGACATAACATACACGATTCTTTGAAAATACTGATTCTTTGAAAAAGTGTCACCTGGCCTGGAAACAGGAGGGTTGAAAGAAATCCCTCCCAAGAAGGTATAGTCTCAAGTCCCGAGGGAACATAGAAAATCTCAGGCCAGGCTGGCACAGCACCAGTGAGAGGCAAGAATTGCCTGGTTTCCCCTCCAGAGAGGTTCTGAGCACTCTGCCTAACAGATCCGATCCAAGGGCTGATGCTGCTGAGACCACGTGAGTCTCAGCCCTGGCATCCCTCATTTTGTCTTTGGCCACATAGAGCTTGGAGGTCCCGACCCGGAGAAAAGAGGTCCAAGGTCCAGGAAGCAACAGAGGGGAGGAGGAGCTTTCTCTTTTCTGCATAAACACATTTCACAACCCATAGAGGGATCATGGGCCTCATGTGTACATCAGGAAACAATTCCTAAGACGGGGTTTTGACAAGCACAGCTCTCAGCACTGCTGGGGCCCTTCACATGACTATGCAAGTGTCAGTGAATTCAGCATTCCTCAGAAAGTTTAAAAAGCAAAATTAGCAGCTGAAGAAATAGGCACCAAAAAAAAAAAAAAAAACCTTGAGAGATTCAACTGCATTTTCCTTGAACCTTGCACAATGTTCAGCTGATGGTAGTTGCTTAACAAAATTTTTTTTGTTGAATGAAAAACAAACAGCTTACTGAGTCAATGAATCAATTCAGGGCCTCTTATTTAATGACTTTTCCCCTTTAGTTCATATCAAGAAATGTGTTTTAAAAACACAGAATTAAAAAGGGAGAATTAAAAATCCATGAACAAGTCTTATTTTCCCTTATGTGCTCTTTCCCTCCCTCTGTCCCATCCACCAAACATCCATCCTCCATCCAAACACTTATTGAATATCGACTCTATTTCTGTCAAAGAAAAAAGAGACTTTGCAAATGTTATGATTAACAGTGGGTTGGTTATCCTGTAATTTATCAAACCACAACTGCTTTGAAAACTTTAAAGGGTTGTACAGAAGAAAAACATCCCAAGCTCTAGCATTTGTGCTATAATTATCTCATACTTTATAGCTACATAAAGTACTTTATAGTTTGCAAAGCATCCTTAAACACTGTACCCTTCATGAAGATTTTTTAAAAAATCCTGTAATATGTGTTATTTTGAGATCACAGTTGAAGAAACAATTTAAGAGAGGTAAAGTAACTTACTCAAGTTTATTTAGCTACTTAGAGGCAGAAGCAGGACTCAATTAGGAGTTTTAACTCTCCTAGTCTGAAGATTTTTTCTTATGTTTGAAAAATAAAAAGGTCTGTTTTAGATGGATTTACATCTTGAAAATGATGCTCTTAAAATAACAACCCAGGTACCTTTCTGAAGAAAAAAAGGATGAGAAGGAATTTGAACATTACCTATGACTGCATGAACTTGAGACTCTTGAATTGGCTATGTGGAGGAATAAACTGACTGATAAATTTCATCAAATGAGCTGTTTGACTAAGCCAGCCAAGGGGTTTAGAGGTTCTTCAGGAAGAGGATCTTTGAAGACCACCAGCCTTGTGTAACCAAAGATTTTTCAATAATTGTAAGCTCCCAGGATTTTTTCTGCAGAGGACCAGACACTAGTTTCTACACAAGAAGATACTGAATTCTGTTGTTTTTATGAATATTCATTCATTTTATATAGAAAATAATAGATGGGTTTGGCACTAGAGTGCTTAAAAACCTGGACTTGTTCATCAGGGGCCCTTGGTTAAGTTTCTTATCTCCTTTATGCATTAGTTTCTACATCTGTACAATTTGAATAATTGTATCCTCCTCATCAGATAGTTGTAAGGATTAGATGTGTCAATATATGTAAAGTGCTTATACCAGTGCTGTCTGGAGAACATTCTAAGATGACAGAAATGTTCTGTAATTGCATTTTCCAATACAGCAGTCACCAGACATAGATGGCAACTGAGCCCTCAGAATGTGGCTAGTGCAACTGAGGAACGGAATTTTCCATTTTGATTAATTTCAGTAGCACATGTGGCTAAGTGGCTGCTGTATTAGAGCATGCTGAGGACTATATGAATGCTTGCTGTTTTTATTATCATTGCTATTATTGTTGTCTTCAGACTTAGCCTTGAACCCCATTAACATGTTCTTAGGCAAAAGCCTTGATCTCTAGAACCTCAATTTCCAAATCTAAAGATTCTGGATAACAATGTTTACCTTCCAAAATTGCTGTGGGTGGGGATTAAGTGAGATGTAGGTGGACTCTACCCATACTCAACAAATGGGACCATCAGGTGTGCTTGGCACAAATGTAGAGATTTCCTACTTATTCCTGAATGCTCCTTGCTCAGCCAGGCCACTGAACATTTCCTCATGCTCTTCCTTCTCCTCGGAACATTCTTCCCCTAGTACACTCCATCCCCCAACAATCTACCAGGGGAACATGGGTTCCAGGGTGCAGACCCAGCTCTTTCATCAGCAGTCTTTCCAGACTGTGACTTCCCCCATCCCCCTGAACACCCCAGTCAGGGAGAACTGGTCAAGCCTCTTGTATCTGTAATGTACTTGTTTGCACAGCTGTCTCCCTCTACCAGACTGTGAGCAGACTGAGGCCAGGGAAGGCCCACTAATCTTGGCTGTTGTTTAATAAATGAATGATGGCATGTTGTACAAGGTATACATAATATTAGTGAAACACAAGATGTTTTCTAGATAAAGGTAGTGGATTTAATCATGGGCAGATACGCTGTGTCTTAAATATGACTGACAGTGAATGATAAAGAGTTTTGAAGGACAATTTATAAGTGATGGTAAAAATCTTACTGGAGCCTCACAACTCACCTTGTTTTGAATTGTCAAAATCACTGGTAAAGATAAAGGTCCTAAGACCCTTCTGATTATTGAAACACTGTATTATGTCTCAGACCTTACAAGTATTATTGTATTAAATTCTTAAAATGATCTCGAGAGGTAGCTGTTATCACACTGTTTTAGTAACTCAGAAAATGAGACCAAAAGTTGTTCAAGGAACTTATTCAAGGTCCTTCAGAGTCAGAGTGGGGGAAGACAACACACAGATCCACCCAATGCTAAATCTCATGGAGCTACAGAAACTAGTTCCTTTCTTTCCAACCACTTACAGGAATTTCAAATATTCACAGACAGCAGAGCTGAACTCAGATCTCTTTCAGGATTTACTGTCATAATCCACCACAGCAAGCCCAAAGGGTTCATCTCAAGCCTAACAAATGAAGGGGAGTGAAACAGCTGAAAAGATTTCTGTGATCCCAGTGTTTGATGAAGGATCACTTTGGCTTTGAAAGAAATGTCACTTAGAATGCATCCAGTCCAAATCCTAAAGTAGGTGTATCTTTAAAAAAAAATCCTAGGTAAAACTTCTACAAAGAAATTTCGCACACCTTGACACTGCCATCATCTCTGTTCCCCTCAGGCCATGCCCCCATCCACAGAACTGGAAAGATAATAGGAAAGGTTTTTGCCTAAATGAGATGTGAACAGACTTTACAAGATATCTGCACTATTTCAGGCATAATGGTGAAGAACAAGTGCTCTAGAATCAGACTGCCTGACTTCAAGTCTGCAGCTTAGTCAAGTCACTTAACCTTGTTGGGCCTCGGTTCCCTTGCCTATGAAATTGGAATGATAACAGAATGTAGCTCCAAGCGCTATTGTGAAGACAAGGTGAGCAGGTTGGTACCCGGATCACAGTTTGCTCCATATAGTTCTGCCATCGTTGTTACTATTGACCAATCTCAGTCTTCGGCGTTAAAGCAGGGCTTGGCACGACTGTTCAGGCATTCCCTCTCAGCATGCTGCACGCTCTGCCAGAGGGATTTGGGCCTACAGAGAGTGACTGGAACATTTGTTTTCTGTCCTTGTGTGTACAACTGATGACAGCATAATTGAGGGCTCAGGGGAATCACAAAAATGAGATACCAGGTAGTAGGAACAATCCAGGCTAACATTTTAAACACTGCTGATAATGAACTAAAAGCTATTTATATTCCTTAAACCCACAATAACATGTAGGATCATTCTTCCTACAGTACCACTTGGTGATGGCGAACATCGATTCTAAATGTCACACTTGTCCAAGACTTGCACCCATCAGATGCCAAAACAAGAGCTTTAGGAAGGTCAGAGAACAAAGAAGAGACCCTCAGATAATTGTATGTGGGTCTCACTCCTCTGTTCTCCCTTATACCCAGAAAGATCAAATCTCAAAGGTAGGCTATAATATGTAATAGCTTGGAAATCTGAGACACAGAGAACACTGGCAAAATCCACAGTAAAGACTAAGCAAAAGCTTGATTTCAGAAATTCCTTTCTTCATAACCGCAACACAGCCTCTAGATGACTTGGACATTCTCATCTGTGACATCATAAAAAACAATTTTTCACTCACGGGCATTAGACATGGAAAAGGGTCAAGTTGAAATCCAATCCAAATAGCCAAGTTAAGTCACAAAAATCACTTACCATCTAAGTAAAAGAAATAAAATTAAGAGAGCTGGTCCAAGTATCACAAATGTGTCTTCTGGAATAAGTCCTTACATAGATCTAAAACTGTGAGACTAAATCACACAGTTGCCTTCTGATGTTTTATAAGTTAGTTAATTTGACAGCTATTTATTGATTCCCAGTTATAAGCCAGGCACTGTGAGGAGCAAGAATGCTAAAGATGAAAATTGTTTCCTTTTTTACTACTGGATCCTGGTCTAGGAGGTAGAAAAGGGACATAGGCAGACACAAGAAAATAAGGAACAACCAGTGACTCAGATCTGAACCTGTCTAATCAAAGTATAGAGCCAGGACCCCTGATCTAGTTTGGATGGTCAAGAAGGACCTCCTGAAGGAGGGGAAGCAGGAGTCTCCTCAGTCAGCAGGGGGAGAGAACAGGAAAGGAAAAGCATTTCCAGTAGCCTAGAGATAGACAGATAAGACAAAGGAGAGAGAAACAGATGATGTGAACTACTGGCCTACAGAATCTGAAGAAGATGCAACCCTGTATTGTGAAGAACACGGTTGGACAGGCTCTGGATCAGAAGGCAGACAATTTATACTGGGTTCCCAGGTCCACCACGTGTGCACTATGCAGCATCAGCTAGTGCATAAGCACAAGCACTTAGCACATTGCATAAGCTAACTCGCCTCTTTGGGCCTCAGTTTTCTCAGCAGGGAGGTGGGACTAACAGCATCTACTTGGCCACCTGATGCGAAGAGCTGACTCCTTGGAGAAGACTCTGATGCTGGGAAAGATTGAAGGCTGGAGGACAAGAGGGCGACAGAAGATGAGGCATCCTGAACTCAATGGACATGAGTTTGAGCAAACTCCGGGAGACACTGAAGGACAGGGAAGCCTAGTGTGCTGCAGTTCATGGGGTTGCAACTGGACATGATTTAGTGGCTGAACAACAACAACAACAATAGCACTGTACACCCAGTGTCCCAGGAAGCACGCCCCCATCCCAAGCCCTGAGCAAGTTGTAATGTATGGTCACCCTACACGTAAGGCAAGCAGCCTTGTGCCTGGGATATAAAAACTGCTAAATAAATATCAGTGTTCAACTTCTCCCGGGAGACAGTAATCTTTTCTTGGCCCTAGACAAATGGTCTCATTTATCAAATTCTCTGAAGGCACTCCGCAGGTGAGAAAGGAAGTAATCACCCGGACAGTCCCCTCAAAGACATAGAGCAGACTGGTGAGACGATTCAGGACAACACTAAGGGGAGATGGGACTTGCTCAGACAGATTCTTTTGGACACCTGAACCTGGGAAAGAGGCCTGAAATTTCAGAGGAAAATATCATAGTTGGCTCCCCAGTTCTCTCTCCCTAGCCTCTGAGGCCACACTCAGTGCCTCCTCCCTTGGTGTGAGTTTTGGTTACATCAAAAAATGTCCAGAGGTTTTGTGGGGTTAGTTGAACATTGACAGATTCTTCAAAGCCTGGAATTCCCTCCCAGAGCCAAAACCAGCCAAGTTTCTACGGGGCTAGGATCTCCCCCAGAGAGGGTAACAGGGCTTCACTACACCTAGACTGACTGATCTAACCTTGCGCCACGCTTCAGACAACAAGCAGACAAAAAAGAACAATAGATTTTTGAAGCTGGATCCTCTGTTCCTGGGACCTATTACTGGCTGAGTGGGGGTGGGAGTGTAAGGCGACCCATCGCTGGATGAGAGTCATGCGGAGCAGCTGGAGAGAGGAAAAACAAAACAAAACCTGAGCAGGATAAAGGGTCCAGGGTTTTAACACAGCGAATGAATGACATGTGGCTCAAATAGTTTCAAAGAGAACAAAGGCTTAGGTAAATAAATAGTGTGGAAGACGAGAGCAAAAATGAATTATAGAAAATCCCACAAGGAATACACTGGGATTTTTCAAAAACTGCTGATGAAACGACAAGAGATCAACATTCAGCCCTCCCTTCCCACCTACACACCTGCTCCCGACATCCACGTTCTTGGGATAGTTAGCCCTGGCCAGGTTCCTCTCTTCTTTCTCTGGGCCTGCCCTGGGCTCTGGGGGGAAGGGGGATGGTCTGCAAGAGCCCTGGACTTCAGGGAGAAAGAGATGTTTCCAGCTACATGACTTTGAGCAAATGAGCTGAGTTCCTTGAGCCTCTAATACCTCCTTTGTAAAAGTGAAGTGATGATTTCAAAGTAAAAGTGTAAAAAGGCAATCTTGTTTTGAAAGAAAAGTGCTGTGATCACATCTTAGGCCCTGAATAATATTCTCTCTCTCCTCCATTGGGTAGGATCCAATTTGATAAATGTTTACTGAGCACAGCTCTCCATGAGGCAGCATGCTTAGCACTGCAGGGGAAATAGTACCTTAAAAAACATAATCACTGTCCTCCCAGGGTTCACAATCTCCTGGGAGCCAAGGATGCAGGTACCCGGCAGCCTGACCATGGCTGCCAAAGGAGCACAGCAAGTGACGAGCAGAAGGGTCTCACCATGTGTGGGTCCAGACAGGCTTCCCCACTGAGGGCCTGTTTCCTCTTTGACCTGGTGATCAGAGGCCTCCTCTAACTCCGCTGTGGCCACTCACTCCAGGTCTTGCTGCAGCCTACCTGAAAAGCTTTAGGTCTTCTCTACAACACCATTAGAATAAGAGCTAACACCTGTGTAGTTTTTACCTGCTCCAGGAACTCTTCTAGGTGCTTTTTGTAAATGATCATAGAAGTGAATCCACACAATTGTTATGAGACCCATCTGAGAAACAAGAACCTGCGAGCCAGCAGGGTGAGTAATGACCAGTGATCACAGAGAGCAGGTGATATGTGGAATAAGAATCAGGCTGTCTGGCTCTGGAAGTCATGCTTTATTCCAACCCTGAGAGTATAGGAATGGAGTTGTGGGTATTCTTGGACAGGGCTTTTCGGTACACACAGGTACTTAATTCTGTTGGATATATGCTGTGTGTTCATATTATTTTTTCACTCTGACTTTGCTCTCACTCCTTCTAAGTTCTTTACTATGAAGGGAAGAATTCTTGAGTGATTTAAAAAATAACACCCAGTCCATCACTTCAAAGCACCTCTGGGCAAACCTGGAGTGTGTCCAAGTCAGTGCATCTCTTTGAGCACTCTTTGGAGAGATAACTCCCAAGGCCATCAGCAGTGTGGACCAGAGGCAGCAATTGAACAGACAATGTGAAGCAGCTTCCACTCGCCAGGCCTTCCAACCTTGCATTGTCCAGGCACACCTGTTATGCTGTCCCTGGGCGCTGTCCCCCAAAGCTGGCCAGTCCTCATCATCATCTACAGCCTCCCCACGTTCTGCCATCTGCCAATCTGCAACCTACATTCTGGCAGCTCCACAGGTGTTCTTTTCTTCTTTACTGCATTCTTTTTCTTTGGAGCTGTGTGGCTGGAGTTCATTTGGGCTGTTATCAATCAAGCAATGCAACCAAACTTTATTAAGAACAAAAATAATCTGACTAGCAACCTGGAATTTTTTAGGATAAAACTTAAACTAATTAAACTTAAAAGCTTCTGCACAACAAAGGAAACTATAAGCAAGGTAAAAAGACAGCCTTCAGAATGGGAGAAAATAATAGCAAATGAAGCAACTGACAAACAACTAATCTCAAAAATATATAAGCAACTCCTACAGCTCAATTCCAGAAAAATAAATGACCCAATCAAAAAATGGGCCAAAGAACTAAACAGACATTTCTCCAAAGAAGACATACAGATGGCTAGCAAACACATGAAAAGATGCTCAACATCACTCATTATCAGAGAAATGCAAATCAAAACCACTATGAGGTACCATTTCACGCCAGTCAGAATGGCTGCGATCCAAAAGTCTACAAGCAATAAATGCTGGAGAGGGTGTGGAGAAAAGGGAACCCTCTTACACTGTTGG
>NW_011486910.1:286236-302784 GCF_000754665.1 Bison bison bison | reverse complement strand
TGTTGGTGAGAATGCAAACTAGTACAGCCACTATGGAGAACAGTGTGGAGATTCCTTAAAAAAACTGGAAATAGAACTACCTTATGACCTAGCAATCCCACTGCTGGGCATACACACTGAGGAAACCAGAAGGGAAAGAGATACGTGTACCCCAATGTTCATCGCAGCACTGTTTATAATAGCCAGGACATGGAAGCAACCTAGACGTCCATCGGCAGATGAATGGATAAGAAAGCTGTGGTACATATACACAATGGAGTATTACTCAGCCATTAAAAAGAATACATTTGAATCAGTTCTAATGAGGTGGATGAAACTGGAGCCTATTATATAGAGTGAAGTAAGCCAGAAAGAAAAACACAAATACAGTAGACTAATGCATATATATGGAATTTAGAAAGATGGCAACAATAACCCTGTATATGAGACAGCAAAAGAGACACTGATGTATAGAACAGTCTTTTGGACTCTGTGGGAGAGGGAGAGGGTGGGATGATTTGGGAGAATGGCATTGAAACATGTATAATATCATATATGAAATGAGTTGCCAGTCCAGGTTCAATGCATGATACTGGATGCTTGGGGCTGGTGCACTGGGACGACCCAGAGGGATGGTATGGGGAGGAAGGTGGAAGGAGGGTTCAGGATGGGGAACACGTGTATACCTGTGGCGGATTCATTTTGATATATGGCAAAACCAATACAATATTGTAAAGTTAAAAATTAAAAAAAAACAAAAAACAACTAGACTACTGAGAAGAAAAGAAATTTCCATGGAAAAGAAAAAAAAAAAAAAAAAAAACACCCTGTAAACTAGTAAATTTTGCTTTTACTCTTACCATGGCAGAGGGAGGAACATGCAAAAAATACAAATGATGAAAGGGTTCAAAGTCATTTTCACAATTCACTGAAGTACTGAACCACTGTCAGTTATCAGAACTTAGCTGGGAAGGTTTGGTATCCATTCCTCATTTCTTTTTTTCATTAGCTTTTGACCTCCTTCATCCATTTCTCCGACTTCTCACCCCCTGCCTCTAGCAACCAACAACCTGTTCTCTGTATTTATGAGCTTGGGATTTGTTTTTTGATTCCACATATAAGAGAGATCATACAGTATTTGTCTTTTCCTGTCCTATCCATTTCACTTAACATAATGCCCTTGAGGTCTATCCATGTTGGCACAAATGGCAAGATGCCATTCTTTTTAATTACTGAATAATAGTCCATTGTCTATAAATTGTATATAAAATCCACTGAAATTTATTTTTAATGTATGGGGTTTCCCTAGTAGCTCAGCTGGTAAAGAATCCATCTGCAGTGCAGGAGACCCCGGTTCGATTTCTGGGTTGGGAAGATCTGCTGGAGAAGGGATAGGCTACCCACTCCAGTACTCTTGGGCTTCCCTGGTGGCTCAGCTGGTAAAGTATCTGCCTGCAATGCAGAAGACCTGGGTTCAATCCCTGGGTTGGGAAGATCCCCTGGACAAGGGAAAGGCTACCCACTCCAGTATTCTGGCCTGGAGAATTTCATGGACTATATAGTCCATGGGGTCGTAAAGGGTTGGACACGACTGAGTCACTTTCACTTGATGGTATAAGGTAAGGGGCAACATCCAATTTTTCCCATACCGATATCCAATTAACACACCTCACAGATCTGCAGTACTACCCCGGTAATAAATTAATTGTTTATATATGAGTAAGTCTGTTTCTAGACTCCTTAATCTGTTTTCCTCTGGTTTGTCTGAAAATGAAAGTGAAGTCGCTCAGTCGTGTCCGACTCTTTGCGATCCCATGGACTGTAGTCTACCAGGCTTCTCTGTCCATGGGATTTTCCAGGCAAGAGTACTAGAGTGGGTTGCCATTTCCTTCTCCAAGGGATCTTCCTGACCCAGGGATCGAACCCAGGTCTCCTGCATTGCAGGCAGACGCTTTACCCTCTGAGCCACCAGGGAAGCCCTGGTTGGTATACCCATGCCATAATACCAGCCTTTATTACTTTATAACAATTTTTTTTATATATATCTGGTAGTATTAAATTCTCCCAACTTTGTTCTTCTCCAAAGTTATCTTGTTTATTATTGGCTCTTTCCATAAAGTTTCAGAATTTGACCATCAATTTCTACCCCCTCACACATAAATCTGCTACAATTTTGAACTGGACTCATTGAGTCCTTATAAGAAACTGGAAAGAACAAAAAAAGGAGATTATAATATTGAGTCTTCCAATCAATGAACATCATATATCCCTCCATTCGTGTCTTCTTCAGTTTCTTTCAATAATATTTTATAGATTTGTGCATAGATGTCCTAAACATCTGCCATTAAATTTACTTCTAGGTATTGGATTTTTTTATATTACTGTAAATTATGCTATTTAAAATTTTAGTATTTTAAATAAACATTTGTCCTTTATGAAAATCAAATTTATTTCTGTCCTGACTTTTTGAATAGCAATATTGCTAAATTATCTATAGATTTTAATACTTTATCTATAAAATATTAAATTTTCTATATGTGTGTTATGTCATTTATGATATCAGTTGTACTTCTTTCTCATAATCTTTATATTTTTCTTGACTTACTGCTGTGGCTAGGACATACACTAAAATGTGGAATAAAAGTGGTGAGAATGGGAAAGTTTTACTTCACCATTAAGTCTGATGTTTGAATTAAGTGTTTTGTTCTGTGTGCACCCTTAATCAGAATAAAGAAAGTTCCTTTCTGTTCTACGTTTGCCAACATTTTTTTTAAAGTCATGAATCTGTCTTACATTTTATTTATGAAAAGTCTTTCTTTAAGCAGCTATTAAAATAATCCTATCATTTTCTTCTTTTTTAAATATGAAACTGCATTAATAGTTTTTTTTCTTTTTCAAATGTTAAAATGATTCACTTGAGTTCTTTTACCCATTTTGGAAAACTTTTGGAAATTATCTTTTCAAATATAGCTTCTGCTTTATAATATATCTCCTCTCCTTCTAGGCTTCTGATTCTATCTCTGCCAGACCCCTTTACCATGCTCATATCTCATACTCTTGTGTATTTTCCATCCTTTTGTATACTATGTGGCAGTATAGATATTTTCCTGACCTACTGTCCAGTTCATTAATTCTTTCTTAGGCTATATTGAATCTGCTGTTAATTTTAGTTATTGCATTTTCAGCTCTAGAATTTCCATTTGGTTCTTTCTAAACTTCCCAGTCCTCTGAATTCTCCATCTTTTCCTATAATTTCTTGAATATAATACTTCCAACATCTCAATCATCTGTGGGTTTGGTTTTTCTCTTGATTTATGAAAATTCTTATATTTTACATACCTAAGTGGAGAAACTGTAAATGAAAAATTTTATGTATAAGTTGAACCTCTTATGTTGTCTTCCTCCAGAAAAAATACAGTTTTGCTTCTTGCAGTTAGCTGAAGAGGGAGAGATTTAGCTGCATTTAATTAGGTGCTGACTTGATTCAAAGCCAGGCTTCAGTAAAGTTTGTCTTTTCCAGTTTACTCTTATGGCTCCAACTAAAAGTCTAGAGTGTTTACCAGTATCCTTCATCCTTAATGATCCCTGAACTCAAGTTGTTGTCCTTCCGTCCTGGGGAGGTTACCAAATTGGTGCTTAGCTTGCTAGAATCTCAGCTGCAGATTTCAAATCAGCAAATGTCTTGTGTAAAGGGTAGAAATATCAAGTCAAATTCTCTGGGCTTCTCTTTTGATCATGGCCCCTCAAGTCAAGTGGATACCGCCATTAAATAAAATAAGTTTTAATGAAAGCCCAGCTTAAAATTGAATAAATTATTCTGACTACTTTAAAGTTAACAAGTTATTTATTATATTTTGCCAATTATGAGAGAAACTTCATTTGAAATTCAAAAGATACTTTCATACATTTAGTAATAGGAGAAATATAAAGAGCATCCAAAATTTTCAGTAACTTTTGCATAATCAGTGAATTTAGAAAAGAAGGAGAAGGAGAAGAAGAAAAGTGGAAGAGGAGAAAGAAGGTGGAGGAGGTGTCCAGAGAGGGGGAGGAGGAGGAAAAACTGTCAAATTCCCTGTATTCTGTTCAAATTCCCTGGATTTCTTTCAAGGTCCCCTGGTACAATGCTATTATAGACTACTCCTTCTCCTTTGCACTTTCCTCTTCCCAAACTTTTGGGAAATATAGAAACATCTGCTTGGAATAAGTATCTTGTTTAAAACCACCTTCAGTGCCTTGACGATGCCTGTGAAGAGGAGGGGAGCACAGATTTTCAACATGATGCTCAAGTACTGCCATTTTCTCCCCACCTATTTGATCCTTATAACCCGTCTTCCAGGAGTCTCTTACAGATATTACAGACTTCGGCCAGATCGAAACGCTTACCATTTCTCAAGCCCGTTCTAGTGGCTTCATGAATGCTATTCTCCCCATCCAGACTACTTTATATTTCATTGCTTGCAATGGAGAAGATACTTATTATTCTGGGTTCAGTTCAAAGGCTACCCCTCACACTTTCCTAAAGGACTATGGCAGCTGACATTCTAGGGTTCTCATTACTAGTTGTGTGATCTTGTGTAAGCTGCTGGAGTTGATATGACGATCATACAAGTAGACTGCTGCTGCTGCTGCTGCTAAGTCGCTTCAGTCATGTCCGACTCTGTGTGACCCCACAGACGGCAGCCCACCAGGCTCCGCTGTCCCTGGGATTCTCCAGGCAAGAACACTACCTAGCACATTACTGCCATACTGAAGTTATTCAAAGAATTTTAGTATCTTGTCTTTCCATTGTCTTACTGTTTCTCCTGAGAGAGACTTCTCCCTTTTCCAAATTCCTATAGAACTTAGTCCTCAGGCTAAGAACTTCTTTACATCGCTGGTTTTTGCCACACTATTAATAGCATAGTGCTTAGCATGTTTATAGGCAAAAACATTAACTGAAGTATATACTTACTGGGTTAAGTGCTGGGCTCTGAAGTTATGGAGATGAATATGACCAGATTCATTGCCCGCAAGAAGCTCATAGTCTAAGTAGGGGAGACAGTAATATAATCATCTACTTAAATGTCTAAATGTTATTCTCTATGTGTTACATTTAGAGATATGCACACGGGGAAAGAATTATTATCCCACATGCATTAGGCTGGGCAATTAGGTTACACCACAGTAAACCAGACAATGTGTGAATAAGACACATATTATTCAAGAATATTTAATGTGTTCCACAGAATCGAATTGTGTGGGTTTTTCTTTACAAGTTTCAGTGGTGAGAGGCCTGAATATAAAAGGTGTGTGGAGTCTTCACTCATGTTACTGATACTGGTGGCAGAGTCGCCCGCCCTCCCCACCTCAGTTTCACAGTGGTGAGTCACAAGGCTGGTACGCTTTTAACTCACTAGGCTAAATTCAGCCCCGGAACCTGTAATAACACAGCTCAACAGCCTAACACAATCTCTTTAAACAGAATATAAGAACCTCAGCTTTCCCTAGACCTGAACATTTGATTCAAAGGTTCACCACGTTTTCCCTTTTTTCAACATTAAAAAAAAAAAATTTGTTTATGGCTAACTCAGTTAACACAGGCTTGGGTGAAGCTACCTGATGGTAAGAACAGGAGACCCAGAGTCAGATAGACCTTCAAGGTTCTCCTCTCATCCCACCCACATGCCTGAACCGAAGTAAGTCTCATTTTGACCTTTACATGGGGGTGGGAAGAACGTACATAGCCAGAGTTGTAAGTGTTGTAAGGTAAACACTTATGCAGTGCCCAACTTATGGTAAGTGTACCAGATTGGAAGAGCTCTTTATTGCTCTACTTTTCAAATAGAAAATTTTAAAAGCAGTCCTTCAGTTAGCCTGGACTCAGTTTTGTTCTTTCTGGGTTATAAACATCAGATAACTTTGACTGGAACCAACCTGAGTTCTGACCATCCCTCGCACATCTTTTAAAGTGCTGGTGGTGAAGTCCATTAGTATCATGTGGGGACTGGATTCAAGGCAGATGTTTAGGCCACAGTCAAAGCTACTATTCAGTATTTATGGTAGTGGTGGTTGTGGGAACCCAGTACTCTGCATTTTAATTAATCCTTGATTGACTCTGCATATTCAAACCACTGTAATAAGTAAATAAGATCAGGAATCAGATGTACAAACAAACGAAAACTTACGTCATTCTATGTTCAAAGTAAAATATTTGTGTTTTTTTTGGATTATCTGGATGATGATTTCAATTTACTACAGAGAATTGGAAATAATGTAAATGACTTATTTTTTCATATTGCTCCTCTGTGCATTTTCCATTTTCAGTCTCCAGTAAATAATAATTTCTAAACAAAATGGGAACGGAGGGCAGCTATGTGGGAACATTTGTATTACCACCAAAAAAATGAAGATGGAATATTGAGAAGTATGGGCATAGAAATCCTTAAGGATTCTGGAAGAACATTCAGCATCTTAGACTACAGTGAGCACGGGCAGACTTTGTACATTACTGTTTGGATTTGAAGAGAGAGATGACAGGACCAGAGATAAAACTTCTCACATAAAGACAGTGGCCAAGATCAGGGTGGGTACGAGACAGTGAAAAGGATCACTGCCACCCTCAGACCTGATGGATGAGAAACAGTGATGCTGAGATATGGAAGTCAGAGATGGGGAAATGTATTTCGCCTTCCAGCTACACTTCTGCAGGTTGGGAAGTGATGCTGTAAAGGAAGAGTGCAAAGCCCTGGCAGAAAAAAGCAGGTTATTTCTGAATTCCCAGGGCCTGGGAGAACAAATATCTGCTTCATTCCCTTGAAGTAAATTTTTGCTTTAAGGTTAAATTGACATATATATATATATATATATTTTTTTTACTGCTCTATTTCTTTTGGATTATCATCCGTTGGTATTACAAACCGTAGACGTACTCTCAAGGCAAATGCTTCCTGTAGAACACTTGACATAGTTGTCACATGACAATCAGTGCTGAGGAAGCTACTTGAATAGATATGGTTGATCCAACTTAATTTTCACATCCAGTCTCCTAGACTTGGAATTCAAGGCTTTTTACATTTGAGCTTCTGACCTGGAAGAGCTAACACTTAAGGGCTCACCATGTGTTAGGAGAAGGTGTCTACACAATTCCAGAGGATCATCTCCATTTATAGAAAAGAACTCTGAGGCGTAGAGCAGCTACGTAACTTGTTAAAACCAGTGGCAAAGCTGGGAGCTCAGAACCCATACTATGGTACATGGCTTCTGCTTTCTGGGCCATCTCTCACTGTTCGCCTCAGAGATGGACTGCAGGCTTGCCATACTGAAAGGACCCTTGATGGAGTCAGGCCTTATCACACTCGGACATTTTTCACATTCTGCCCTGGCCTCTTGAAATGCTTATCCCATTTCCACCTCCTAAGTGACGCTTCTCTCTCTCGTCCTGGCGGAGGTGGTTGATCTATTCCCTGCACTCTTGTGACACCTCCCTTTCATCTGGGAAAAGCAGGATGCAGCTTCCAGTGAGATTTTCCTGATGACAGGTCTGCCTTGTCTACCAGCTGCTAAGCTCCTCTAAAGAAAGGCCTGGGTCATCTTCACCCTGGTAGCCCCAGTTTCCTGTATGGCATCTCAGGGCCAAGTATGGGCCTAAAACATATTTGCTGACTGAATTAATTGCTACTTGCTTCTTAAACCACAAAATGTTCCCTTACTCTGCTAAGGTATGTTTCCTCAAATGTCACCACTCTGGATTAAACTTTCCAGAACTCTCTGTACTGGCAGCAACTGCTGGCACCCTGCATTGCTTTACACAGATCTGATCTTCGTAACACTTAGCAGTACCTGATAAAGACACATGAATGCATATATGCATATACACACAAACCCACACATACACTACACTCCAGTGTATGTGTGTGGGTATATTGGCACACACATATGTACACACAAACATACATACAAACATTCAGCCAAACATACATATTTCAGAGCATGCAGATATAGGTACATTTGTACATGCATTTGGAGAAACACAGCATGTATACATATATGCAGATGGAAGTGTATAACAAATGAAAACATATGGACTCACGTAAGCACATGCATGAACATGTCCATCCACGTGCATGTGTGTGCATGTGCATGCATGCATTCAGTGCATATAAAATATATACACATATGTGAGGTTATGAACACTTCCAGCAAGATACAACACCATCAGCAAATAGAAGCTCTACAGAGTAGGAACTTGTTTCTTTTCAATACCATATCTAACACTCCTATAATAACACATGGCACATAAAAGGAAGATATCACATATTTATTAAATAAAGGAAAGGAAATTTGAATTTCTCTTGCCCACTTCTATCATTCATAATGTAAATCTGTTGAGATCCCACTGCTCACACATAAATATACAGACACTGTTCTAAGTGCTTTACAAATACTAGCTCATTTATTCTTCAAACAACTCTACGAGGTGGGTGTGATTTTTATTCCCATTTTACAGGAGGAAAAACTGAAGGATGGAGTGTCAAGCGACTTCCCAAAGTCACATAGACAGCAAGTAGAATCAGGATTTGAATCCTTTCAGTTCAGTCGTTCATCATGTCTGACTCTTTGCAACCCCATGGACTGCAGCACAGCAGGCCTCCCTGTCCATCACCAACTCCTGGAGTTTACTCAAGTTCATGTCCATTGAGTCGGTGATCCCATCCAACCAATTCATCCTCTGTCATCCCTTTCTCCTCCCATTTTCAATCTTTCCTATCATCAGGGTCTTTTCAAATGAGTCAGTTCTTTGCATAAGGTGGTCATAGTATTGGAGTTTCAGCTTCAACATCAGTCCTTTCAATGAATATTCAGGACTGATTTCCTTCAAGATGGACTGGTTGGATCTTCTTGCAGTCCAAGGGACTCTCAAGAGTCTTCTCCAACACCACACTTCAAAAGCATCAATTCTTTGGCACTCAGCTTTCTTTACAGTCTAACTCTCACATCCATACATGACCACTGGAAAAACCATAGCTGTGACTAGACAGACCTTTGTTGGCAAAGTAATGTCTCTGTTTTTTAATATGCTGTCTAGGTTGGTCATAACTTTTCTTCAAAGGAGTAAGCATCTTTTAATTTCATGGCTGCAGTCACCATCTGCAGTGATTTTGGAGCCCCCAAAAGTAAAGTTTGTCATTGTTTCCACTGTTTCCCCCTCTGTCTGCCATGAAGTGATGGGACCAGATGCCATGATCTTAGTTTTCTGAATGTTGAGTTTTAAGCCAACTTTTTCACTCTCCTCTTTCACTTTCATCTAGAGGCTCTGTAGTTCTTCACTTTCTGCCATTAGCGTGATGTCATCTGCATATCTGAGGTTATTGATATTTCTTCCAGCAATCATGATTCCAGCTTGGTGCTTCATACAGCCCAGTGTTTCTCATGATGTACTCTGCATATAAATTAAATAAGCAGGGTGACAATATACAGCCTTAACGTACTCCTTTCCTGATTTGGAACCAATTGGTTCCAAATTGACTCTGTTGTTCCATGTCCAGTTCTAACTGTTGCTTCCTGACCTGCATACAGATTTCTCAGGAGGCAGGGAAGGTTGTCTGGTATTCCCATATCTTGAAGAATTTTCCACAGTTTACTGTGGTCCATACAGTCAAAGGCTTTGGCATAGTCAATAAAGCAGAAACAGATGTGTTTCTGGAACTCTCTTGGTTTTTTGATAATCCAACGGATGTTGGCAATTTGATCTCTGGTTCCTCTGCTTTTTCTAAAACCAGCTTAAACATCTGGAAGTTCACGGTTCATGTATTGCTGAAGCCTGGCTTGGAGAATTTTGAGCACTACTCTACTAGCATGTGAGATGAGTGCAATTGTGCAGTAGTTCGAGTATTCTTTGGCAAGGCCTTTCTTTGGGATTGGAATGAAAACTGACCTTTTCCAGTCCTGTGGCCACTGCTGAGTTTTCCAAATTTGCTGGCATACTGAGTGCAGCACTTTCACAGCATCATCTTTCAGGATTTGAAATAGCTCAACTGGAATTCCATCACCTCCACTAGCTTTGTTCATAGTGATGCTTCCTAAGGCCCACTTGACTTCGTATTCCAGGATGTCTGGCACCACGTGAGTGATCACACCATTGTGATTATCTGGGTTGTGAAGATCTGTTTTGTACAGTTCTTCTGTGTCTTCTTGCCACCTCTTCTTAATATCTTCTGCTTCTGTTAGGTCCATACCATTTCTGATTCATTTGAATCAGTTATGTGTTCTTACTTGCTGCCTTGGGTTACCTCAAGAGTTTTCATTTTCATTGTCTTCAGAAATCAAATTCTTACATCAGAATCATAGCACAGAACATGGTAAAATTAGAGTTATCAAGGTAGGTGGGGGAGACACTACTAAAAGATTTTACTAGAGACTAATGCAATTTTTTGATATTGCAAAAAATTTTATTCCTTAGTTTCTCTAGACATCTATAGCGGCTGCAGGGTGCCAGGAGGTGATCCTCAAGATTCCCAGTGTAGGAAAAATTTTTTTCTTTCCTCTTCGCCTTTTATTATGACTCATATGAATGCTTAGTTAAGAGAAAATTGAAAACAAGGAAATTCAGCAGGCCCGTGGAGAGATGATAAGGAAGCAGCCAGCAGTTCAGATGTGAGGCTGCCGCCACTGAGCAATAACTGGAGATGTTCATTTTCCCACCAACAGCTGCGGATGTGCGAGCCCCAAAGTAAACATTAGCACTTGAGGATATTATATGGATGTGAAGCATCATGTGTTGAGTTTCTGTGCCATGAAAAACAGTGGGCCCGTAGGGTAAGCCTACTCACACAGTCAGTGACGCAAGTGCAATCTTAGAACTCAGGCCCCCAAACAAACACTTTTCCAGCAGCCTTCTACCTTTTGAACTTGGAGTGGGAAGTCCTCCTAACAGGTGGTGGAGGTGTCAGAACCTAGGACCGGGTTATTCTGTGTCTTTGTTTTTGTTCCCAAGTTCAGCAACCGAAAACAACAGCTCATGTTTTCAGTCACATATTAATACAGAAGAGAATAAGTAGAGCCTCCTGGTTAAAAATTCCCTCTGGATACCAGATAAGTTTCTGAAGCTGATGAGTTGGTCACAGGTTTACTTGAAATCAGGGCCTCCGGGCCCAGGAACTCACACTGAGTTAAAACATTCTGCTCTATTTAGGAGGAAGCACTTGCTCCATTGTTTGATGAAAAATCTTCACCAAAGTAGACAAAAAGTCAAGGGGAGAGAGAGATCAGTATCATAGTCTTGAATACAATCCTTCACCCTGTGTCCCTAAGAAAATTCCTTTACCTGCTGGAGTCTATTTGTTCAACCATTCATGGAGGTAAAAATACCATGATGGTGGTTAGAACAGCAAGTCACTACACAAGTTAAGTTTAGTGTCAATATCCATTTCAGTATTAATCAAAAAAATAATCAGTGAAATCTTATCAACTTTAGTATTACTGATCTCTCCAGCATTCAGTCAAAAAATAGCCAGCCTGATCATTAAGCCTGGTCTTAATTCCCCACAACTGGGAGATCCCCAGAAATCTGTGCTGGCTTAATTATATTTTATTAAGTCCCTTCTCCACTCTGTGCCTCAACTCTCATCCATAAAATGGATTTAGAAACACACCTACCTGGAAGAATGTTAAATATTATAGAAGCTCTATCTTCTGCTTTACATATAGACATATGTTTGTGTAACTGCAGGCTAATGTAAGTAAAGTCATAGATATAATCTAGACAGACATAAATATTCTTGCAGGGCAAGCAAGAGAAAGCGTATAGACTCTGGAGTTAGAAAGACTTGGACCTAGGGTCCAACTTTATCATTTATCAAAATGCCATGCTGAACAAGTTTTTAAATCTTGATATCCTTGTATGTCAAATACAGAAAACAATGTTATGTCTCAGCATAGCTGTGAGTTGATGACACTGACTATTTAAGTGCCCAGCACAAAGTTGGGCACAGAATGAAACAAAAAATAACTGCTTTGAACTTCCCAGAAGGACCTTGAATGCCAGGTGCTTTTATTAGTACCAGCTTTTAAGGGAGACTGTGATAACAAAATGGAAGAGACTTGCTCATGTGTAGCTTAGAACAACTAGTTTACCTATTTGATGGCCACCTAGGATCCTAATTACAGTCTTTAAGTGGGACATGATGTGTAGAATGAAGTAACAATGTATATGCACATGCAGGGATTTACTGGAACATACACGCATACATGCAGGGCATACAGTTGCACATATATATACTCATTTAAGCACCTGTGTGAGTATACCCGCTTCTCACCTCCTATTTTCTACAACTGATAAGTGTCCCACATACCCAAAACCATTTCCTCTTCCTAATTTGGAGATAGTGTGGTAGAATGGGGGCAGGGCCCCTGACCAATGAATTAGGAGGCTCAGTTTCTAACTCCAACTCTGATGGTAATGTGACGGGCAACCCTGATGACTCACTGTTTTTCTGGGCTTTGGTTTTCTCATTTTCATATTGAAGAATTTGATATAGAAAGTCTTTGAGCAAACTTTTAGTTCTGAAGCCCATGATCACTCATTATCCAAAGAGCAGCATGTGTACCAAATAAAGAAACTAAAGAAACAACCTTTTCAGGGCAGGCTCATGGCTGTATATCCTGGGTTGTGCAGTGAAGAAGGGTAGGGCACGGGAGCTAGCTGCAGCCCCATGGGCCCTCATTCCTCCCAGATTTCTGGCCACAGAAAAGACTGTTCTCTCAGCTATGGCCCATCCCTTACAATCCAGAGAAGCACAGTGTTCCAGGAAAGCCCTTGGGCCTGGGGGCAGGAAACCCAAAGCTATCTTGCCCACCCCCTTTTCCCGTCTCTGCCCCTCAACAAGTCTCGCGCAGCTGCTCTGATATCAGGCAGCAGTGGTTCTCATTAAACCAAACCTCATCCTAAAACAATAGTCTTAAAAATCACACAAACAAACTCCTCCTCCCCCTTCTGATTCACATCCAGTAACTCCCAGAGTCACCCTCACTCTATCTGTTTGGGTACTGACACTGCTTTTCTCCTTCTAGATTAGCCAGCAAGTCTTTATCTGCTCTTCTAATCCCCTCCATTCCTCACAGAAAGTCTGCCTCTTTGGATCCACCTTTGCTTTCTTGCTGGATACACTCCTTCCTGCCTCCAGCTCCTGATCCGAGTCTAGGCCTGGCTCCTTCTTAGCACCATTCTGCTTTGGTCGGATCTGTCCACCTGAAAGCTACACATCCCTCTGCTTCTCACCTGTGTACTCGGTGCCAACCTGTCCTGCAGGCCTTCTCCCCTGGGCACCAGGTGACACCTTCCATCCCATAAGCAGTTTTCTGGACCCACCTCATACACTCAGACTCAGGATACTTGGTGGGCAGGCTGTAAGTATCTACATTTTTTAAAATGCTCCCGTACCTGGATTTACCAATTCTTGTTTTGGATCTTTCAAAATCCTCTCACTTTTACTATCTTAATTAACTCACCGATACCCAGAGGACTGACTCTGTGGTTCTATGCTGAATGATGGGTAGGAAAAAACACGATATGGTGTGAAAAGTGGAAAAGGAGAAAGTGCGGCAGAGATACAAGGAGGGAGTGATTCTTGGTTTCTAAGAATGAGGTTAAGTTTGGAGACATCTCCACGGTGGAAATGACATTTAGCCCGATTTGTCATGTATGAGTAGGACTGTGGAAGTGGAGGGGAGGGGAGCACCCCAAACAGAGCAAACATCCCAAGCAAAGGCCAGAGGGCAAGTGTATCTGATGTGCTGAAAGGAGGACAAGTGGTCTAGCGTTAGACTTTGGGAAAGACAGAAGGGGCAGGAATTGTCTTATACTCCTCATTCAGAAGTCTTCAGTTTCGTATCTCACAACTAGTTTCACTGACGAGTTAATTTCAGAAAGAACATTTTGATGAAGTACTAACATATCATTAAGACAGTTAATTGGGGTTGCTTCCTGGTTCCTACAGAAAAACAAATAAACAAACAAAAAACCACCTGAATTGATGAAGGGAAATAATATCATTGGGAGGGTTTCAATTAAGAGTAGGACTCCTCATCCCCAGCACTGCTGACATTTGAGGCTGGATAACTCCGTTGTGGGGCTGTCCTGAGTGCTCTAGGGCATTTAGCAGCATTCTTGGCTTCTACCGTGCCATACCAGTTCCTCTTTTCCAAATGACAATCAAAAATATGTCTCCAGATATGGCCAAATGTCCCATGGGAGTGGGGCTGAGGAGTTAAAATCACCCCTGGTTGAGAACCACTGAGATAAAGATAAAGATCATGAGCTTTGAAGTCAGTCTCAGGTCCACATCTTGCCATGATACTAGCTATGGGATGGTGGAAATATTATTCTTTCTGCCTTCAGCTTCCTCATGTATAGAATGGGAAATAACTTCTGCCTTGTAGGATCATCATGAGAAGCAACAGATAAAGTATGTGACGTGTTAGCCACAGTACTTGGCACTTGGAAGGCAAGTAAGAAACAGTTACAGTAACAGTGGGGTGCCGATAAGAGTAGTGGTTCTTGTTTTACTAGTGATATTGTTGTTGTTTTTAGGAACAAAGCCTCATTGAAGTTTGAAAGTTTAAACAACTAAATAAATTCCATTTTATCAAGAAGCAGTTGTGTCCTAAATCACTTCAGAGACCTAAGGACTATAGCCTGCTTGGCTCCTCTGTCCATGGGATTCTTCAGGCAATACTGGAGTGGGTTGGCATTTCCTTCTCCAGGGGATGTTCCTGACCCAGGGATTGAACACGCATCTCTTATTATGTCTCCTGCATTGACAGGCAGGTTCTTTACCACTAGCTCCACCTGGGAAGCCCGGGAAGAAATTGTAGGGCAGGGAATGTTGCAACTACATTACAGACATCACTTGCTCTAAGAATCCTTTCACAATTCTTCAAGTCTCAATTTTGGGCCCATTCCATATCTTCCCAAAGCCTTATATACTTGGAATGTATAATTGTGTTGTGTATTTAATGTTTATTTTCACTACTAGTAGATACACGTACCCAGAAGTTTAATTCTCTCTCATATGTACCTTAAACCCCCATCAACTAGTAGAGTGAGTCATCAATAAATATTTATCAAAATAATTTCTTTTTTTGATACTTGCTACTTTCTCATGTGCTATTTTTTAACTTTTTGTTTTATATTGGAGTATGCTGTTGCTGCTGCTGCTAAGTCGCTTCAGTTGTGTCCAACTCTGCGTGACCCCATAGACAGCAGCCCACCAGGCTCCCCCGTCCCTGGGATTCTCCAGGCAAGACCTTCTCCAATGCGTGAAAGTGAAGTCGCTCAGTCGTGTCTGACTCTTCGCGACCCCCTGGACTGCAGCCTACCAGGCTCCTCCGTCCTGGGATTTTCCAGGCAAGAGTACTGCAGTGGGGTACCATTGCCTTCTCTGATATTAGAGTATAATTGAGGACAAATGCAAGCCTAGGCTGGATCATACTGTAACAAATATGCATTCCATAAGGCACACTGATTAGAAGTGTGGAATCAAATAGCGTGGGTTTAAATCATGAATTTACCACTTGTTAACCACGTGACTTTACGTATGTGAGGTAGTCTTTGTGGGCTTCATTGTTTTATTTAATAAAGGAAACAAAATAATAGTGTGTATAAAGCTGCTTTGAGAATCAGTATGGCTTCTAGAGTACTGACAATGGTGAGATGTAAAGTTGGCGAGTTTTATTGCTCATTGGAATAAACCACGCTTTTTTCTCTAAGAGGGCACTGAACCAGAAGTTCTTTTTGCAAGATGGGCTAAACCAATTCTTCTGCAAAAAGACAGGAAGGAAGGAAGTGGAGAGCAGAGGGGAAGGGACGGGAGGAGAGGGAGAAATGAAAAATTCGCATTTTGGTTTGATTCTGCAACTCAAGTGATTTAAGCCAATTCAACATCTGGCCTAGATGAGCAATTTAAACCAAATCAACATCTGGCAAAGAAACCAGTGTCTGGAATCAGAGTGATGCCAAACCAAGGCACTACGTTTGCTCCCAGCCAACACCTGCTAATGTGAGGGAGCACAAAGGACACGAGTTTCCCGACATCCCAGACTGGATCGGGGAGTGCTCAACAAGACCCTTTTGCCTCGTGCAGACTTGAGCCAGGTACGCCTACTGTGCAGGGACAGTTTCCTCTGTAATGGGAGGTTACCCTATTTCTCAGCTGAGTATCCATCCCTCATGGAGGGGATGCCATTCACTCACTCATTCATCACTAAATATGCACAGTGTTAACCATCCTCTACTTGCAAAGCACTGTGCTGGTTGCTGGAATATAAGAATGAAACGGCACGGGGCTTACTCTCAAAGAGTCCACAAACTTGGAAATGAGGCAAATGAGACGTCACACACAAACCTGGGTGATGTGTACAGTAATGGAGGCGAGTCTCACACATCATGGGGCGGAGAGAAAAGACCCCTTAAGTCAGCTTAGGGGAGTCAGGGAAGGCCCCCTGAGGAGATGGCGTAATCTCAAGATGTGAAGGACAATCAGAAGTTGGACTGGTAGAGAAGAAAAACTGGAGGGGAGAGGGCCAGAGACAGGA
>NW_011486910.1:283786-286136 GCF_000754665.1 Bison bison bison | reverse complement strand
AGAGACAGGAATCAGGTTGTTATTGCCTTTCGGGACAGCTGGGCTGCCAGAGCCAAGCACAGACCTGGAATCAAGTTAATACTATTTTTGTAAGCTAGAAAAATATCAGCAGTAGGAGCCTTGGCCAGAACCACCCCCACAAAGAGCAAACAAAATTAGTCCTATCTTCTGGCTGTCTGCTGGAGTACTTACTAACCAGCACCTTAAGTACGAAATGTCCCTTTATCTTTGATTTTTATTCCCATCAAGTCCTTCCTCCTCTTTTTCCAGAACTGGAAAAAGCAGGAGTTGAGTGGCACTTGCTTCTTTGATCTTTATCCTCCTGTTCCCAGGCTTCCCCGGAGACTGAGAGTCCAGGAGGCTTTCTCCAAAGCAGAATGTTGACTCCTTCTGCCAGTCAGAATGTGGGATCTGCGGCAGGTCACACCAGGTCAGCACTTGAAGGAACCGTAATTGTTCGGGGCTTGTGTGAAGCCTGGATGACATCCAATTCCAAAGCCAGATCCTTAACCTGACTCTTGGCAATCTCTCAGCATGGAGTTCATCTAATCAGATCTTGAGGTTGTTTCTGACCTCAACCTAAACAGAATCTTAAAGTAGGAAACCCTGCATTCCATGAAAGAGTTTTGGGGAAGGAAATATAGGGTAGAGACTCAAGGAATCAGATGACATCCAGAAGCCTGGGTGGGGTTCTTCTCCGACTGCCTATGCAAAGGGAAGATAATTCTCCTGGATAATAACTAAGAGAACTTCCCTTAATAAGGCTCCTACTTTGTGTCAGGCACTGTGATTCCAGAGTGAGAAAAATCAAAGGAAGATAGCTCATGACTGCATGCCTGCGATGTGCCAGATGCTAAGCCAGATGCTCTACTTATGTACATCCTCACATATCTATGAGGAGAGTATTGCTATCTCCTACTGCCTGAAGGGAAATTCAGAAGTATGAAGAGGTATGATATTTGACCCAAGGTACACAGGTAGAGAGAATATAAACATTTAAATCCAGATCTTCAAACTCCATGTTCAGAGCCCTGATTACAGTATCACAATACATCTCAGGGGATGGCTGTCTCACACCAATACCGTTAAGTCACAAACATGCAGGCCAGGCGAGAACAACTGAAAGCTTTGGGACATTGGCTGCCTGGTTCACTGCTATAATCTCCAGCACCTGGACCAGCACTCAGTTGTGTCCAACTCTTTGGGACCCCATGGACTGCAGCCCAACAGGCTCCTCTATCCGTGGAATTCTTTAGGCACGAATACAGGAGTGCATCACCACTTCCTTCTCCAGTAAGCACCAGGTTTGCAAGCTTTCAATATATATCCTTAGTAACTACATGCTTGGATGGGTGAATGACTTTTTAAGACACTTGAGCCTCTCTTCTCCTCCCATCCTGAAAGGAGCATAGGCAGGCTGGGAAACAAGAGGGAATATTTGCTCCCAGGTTTCCTTTCTTTCTGAGACATTCCAACTCTAAACTGGCTATGAGATGAAGAGGAGAGATGGAGGTAGAAGAAGGATAAAACTTGGTCAAAACTGCTAAATAGATTACCTTCCTAGGGCCTCCTTAGCCACTTCTGGCTTCTACATTTAACCCTTTAAGAATCCAAGGTCCTGTCCTCTCTTTCTGCTTAAAAAACTTACTTTTGGAAAAGAAAGGGGGAAACATTAACGTAAGTGCATTTATGTTTTAAAAGCAACAAAAACATCTGGGCCAAAGCTTCTAAATAAATAGCTGAGAAAAGAACAGAAGGTAAAGCCAAAGTTTAGACACATTTGAATGCAGAGTTCCAAAGAATAGCAAGCAGAGATAAGAATGCCTTCCTCAGTGATCAATACAAAGAAATAGAAATAGAATGGGAAAGACTAGAGATCTCTTCAAGAAAATTAGAGATACCAAGGGAACATTTTATGCAAAGATGGGCTCAATAAAGGACAGAAATGGTATGGACCTAAGAGAAGCAGAAGATATTAAGAAGAGGTGGCAAGAATACACAGAAGAACTATACAAAAAAGATCTTCATGACCCTGAGAATCACGATGGTGTGATCACTCACCTACAGCCAGACATCCTGGAACATGAAGTTAAGTCGGCCTTAGGAAGCATCACTATGAACAAAGCTAGTGGAGGTGATGGAATTCCAGTTGAGCTATTTCAAATCCTACAAGATGATGCTGTGAAAGTGCTGTACGCAATATGACAGCAGATTTGGAAAACTCAGCAGTGGCCACAGGACTGGAAAAGGTCAGTTTTCATTCCAATCCCAAACAAAGGCAATGCCAAAGAATGCTCAAACTACCACACAATTGCACTCATTTCACATGCTAGTAAAGTAATGCTCAAAA
>NW_011486910.1:246676-283686 GCF_000754665.1 Bison bison bison | reverse complement strand
CTGGTTTTAGAAAAGGCAGAGGAACCAGAGATCAAATTGCCAACATCCACTGGATCATTGAAAAAGCAAGAGAGTTCCAGAAAAACATATACTTCTGCTTTACTGACTGTGCCAAAGCCTTTGACTGTGTGGATCACAACAAACTGTGGAAAATTCTGAAAGAGATGGGAATACCAGACCACCTGACCTGCCTCTTGAGAAATCTGTATGCAGGTCAGGAAGCAACAGTTAGAACTGGACATGGAACAACAGACTGGTTTCAAATTGGGAAAGGAGTACATCAAGGCTGTATACTGTCACCCTGCTTGTTTAACTTATATGCAGAGTACATCATGCAAAATGCTGGGCTGGATTAAGCACAAGCTGGAAACAAGATTGCCAGGAGAAATATCAACAACCTCAGATATGCAGATGACACCACCCTTATAGCAGAAAGTGAAGAAGAACTAAAGAACCTCTTGATGAAAGAGAAAGAGGAGAGTGAAAAAGTTGGTTTAAAGCTCAACATTCAGAAAAATAAGATCATGGCATCTGGTCCCATCACTTCACGGCAAATAGATGGGAAAACAATGGAAATAGTGACAGATTTTATCTTTGGGGGCTCCAAAAATCACTGTAAATGGTGACTGCAGCCATGAAATTTAAAGATGCTTGCTTCCTGGATGAAAAGCTATGACTAACCTAGACAGCACATTAAAAAGCAGAGACATTACTTTGCCAACAAAGATCTGTCTAGTCACAGCTATGGTTTTTCCAGTAGTATGGATGTGAGATGTGAGAGTTGGACTATAAAGAAAGCTGAGCACTGAAGAATTGATGCTTTTGAACTGTGGTGTTGGAGAAGACTCTTGAGAGTCCCTTGGACTGCAAGGAGATCCAACCAGTCAATCTTAAAGGAAATCCGTTCTGACTGAATATTCATCGGAAGGACCATGTTGAAGCTGAAACTCCAATATTTTGGCCACCTGATGCAAAGAACTGACTCATTTGAAAATACCCTGATGCTGGGAAAGATTGAAGGCAGGAGGGCAAGGGGATAACAGAGGATGAGATGGTTGGGTGGCACCACCAACTTGATGGACATGAATTTGAGTAAGCTCTGGGAGTTGGTGATGGACAGGGAGGCCTGGTATTCTGCAGTCCATGGGGTTGCAAAGACTCAGACATGACTGAGCAACCGAAATGAAAGCTTCTAAGGGTAAAATTTCTGCCACTGACCATCTTTGGTTTAGGAAAACATGTGGGTGCTCATTTCACGGCCCAGAATCCTCTCAGTGCAGGTCAACTTAGACTCTTTGAGTGTATTCAAGTACCAGGTACCACACAGGACACAGCCTCCTCTCAAGGATACAGTGAGCCCTGGGCAGAAGTGAGAAGGCAGGTTTGGGTTTGTTCCTTAGGGAGGTCTGGCAAACTTACAAGGGAACCAGAGTTCGAATATTCCCAAGTGTAGCCCTTTTTCTTTCAGCACGTGGTGGTCCAAGTCAAGTCCTTGTCTCCTGGGGTGCAGGTGGATGACTGAGACTGTTGCCCCAGGATAACTGAAAAAGCTTGATGGAGGAGGCTTCCCTTGCCTCAAACAGGACATGAGAGGTAGGGATTACCAGGATATAGGAACACTCTATGTCTGTCTAGACCACAAGTTCTCTTTGTGCCCGTTCTTAGAAACCAAAATCATGACATTCCAATCAAAAGTGCACACTGCCCACATTAAAAAGGGAAGGAAACACCCTTGCCTATAATCAATAATCAATATTGTCCATGCTTTATTGGCTTGTTACTATTTCTCAGGAACTGTGTTAAATTCTGAACACATAAAGATAAATAAAACAGGCATGTTTGTAGATACCTCTTCTGCTCTGAAACTCCAGAGGCCATGTGGAAGACTGCTGCTGCTGCTGCTGCTGCTAAGTCGCTTCAGTCGTGTCCGACTCTGTGCAACCCCACAGATGGCAGTCCACCAGGCTCTCCCATCCCTGGGATTCTCCAGGCAAGACACTGGAGTGGGTTGCCATTTCCTTCTCCAATGCATGAAAGTGAAAAGTGAAAGTGAAGTCGCTCAGTGGTATCCAACTCTTCACAACCCCATGGACTACAGCCTACCAGGCTCTTCTGTCTATGGGGTTTTCCAGGCAAGAGTACTGGAGTGGGGTGCCATTGCTTTCTCCTAGACATTGCTTAATAATCTGCTGTGTAAGGAAACATTAACTTTCACTCTACAGTTTAGGACCGTTTTATCTTATTCTTGACTTAATGGGACTATATTCATTTAATAAATTTATCAAGCACCTGTGAGAACCAGAAACAGGGCTGAGCATGGGTTATACAGGATGAATAATACAATGCCCATGCCTTCAAGGAGTTTACAGTCTAGTGGGAAAGACAAGCAGATAAAACGGCAATTACAACACAATCACTTCTTCCATAGGGGTAGGTAAAAGTGATGAAAGAAAGACAGCTTAGAGAATTTAGATATAAATGGAAGAGTTGTCCATGGAAGGCTACACAGAGGATAAAGCATCCAAGATCGTCTTCAACTTAGAGTAGAAGTTAGCTAGTGGCAAAGTGGAGGATGAGTCATCCCCACGCAGAGAAACACATGTGCAAAGACACGGAAATAAAAATGCAAAGACAGAGGTCTGTGAATGCAGTTTGATATAAGCATTTGATAGATAACTTTTGACTGTAATATGAAGTATGGACTAAAATATTTTTCAAAGTTTTTTGATGGTAATCCATAGTAAGAAATTCACTTTCATTATGGAGCAGTATACACATGCAGATACATACAATTGCAGTGGAAATGTATGTTCTACAAAAAAGTGCTCTTCTGGTCAGTCCATTTTGTTCTGAAAATATAATGGTCATGATCTCCTAAATTGATCTCAAGAAGTTTGAACCATAATTTAAAAAGAAACACTTAGAAAGAAAGGCTAGGGAAAAAAAAAAGTTTGTCTATAGTTGAAGTAAGAAATATTGAGAATATGAAAAATCCACCCCCCCCAAAAAAAATAAAACTGCAATGAGAATGAAGAAGAGGATAGAGTCATCACACTTTACAGTAAACTTTGCCTCACGGTCTGCCTCCCACTGGGGGATGAAACCTTGTGTTTGTTTTTTTTTAATTCATTGTTTCCTAGCACCATGCTTGGGACACACCAAGTGTTCAATGGTTCTTTGATGAATGAATAAATGAATACAAGCATGCCAGGTTGTAGATTTACTTAAAAGATTAAATCAGGAATATACCCAAGTAACTGGACATGGGATATAAGCCAAATATATTATGAAAATAAAATTAGACTTGCAAGGGCTTTGGAGTATGTGTAGAAAAAGTAGTACAGGTAAGTACACCATTGTCATACATGCTAGTTGGAAGTTAACATATCTTTATCAAGTTTTCAGTAAACCAAAGAGCCATCCAGGTATTTATTTATATCATTTTTCTATTAGTTTGTATGGGTAAACTGATAAAATTATAAATGAATTCTACAGTTGATGAAAAGTTCTATAATTCTATACATATGCTTAAGTATAAAAAGGCTTTCTTCTCTAACTAGAATCACTAGCTCTCAATCTTTGCTTTAAAAATAGAAAAGCAGTGTGTTCGATCCTAGACAGTGACTGAACACAGTGCTAGTGGTGACACGGGGAAAGAGGTTACCTAGTCCTCCTGCATGAGCATCAATTAGTGAGGCTGCCACTGCAATTCCGGGAGGAAGGCCAAGGTCCTTTGCTGCCTCTGGTGTGAGCCCACTTCCAAGAGAAGCTCCAGGAGGCAGCACTTGGTTTCCTGGGTAGACAGGAGAAAAAATAAACACCTGTCAGCTTGAAAAACACAAAAGCAAATAGAGAGTTTTCTTAAGAGAACCTCTTGGACCCCTCCCCTCTCCTCTGCCTTTTCTCAACTTCATGAAGATAGAAACCATGCAGCTACAAAGAGTCCTTGTGCTCATCTGGTGACTTAGGTGTATGAGCTTGGTTCCCAAAGGTCACGCTCTAGAGTGCTTTACAAAGCCAAGAGCTCTAAGGCATCTTTCAAATCAGAGAAAGATTCCATTCATGGGAAATTTCAAAAGATACAAATACAGTGGCCTCTTGGAGACAAGGTTGAAATGGTCAAACTGTTCCAAATGTGCTTCGTAACATAGCAGCCCTACCAGCATATGTTATACACACACACACACACACACACAATCACATACCCATACATTCTCCCTGATTAATGTATATTCCCAAGAAGTTAAGAAAATTTACTTATATAGTTGCTTCCTGTCAGAAGATAAGGAAGGAAATTATTTTGTTCCAATAAAGAATTTCTTAGAAGTTCATCTCGGTTGGGAATGAGAGCCCAGCTTAAACCTTGCAGACTTCACAAGGCTGCTACTTGCACAATCACAGAATACAGTTTGAATGGTGTTCTTTGGAGTTGTGCAATGCACTGACCCTGATATTTCAAGTGACCTTGAATTCCTGCAGTCAGCCAGGCTTTCAGTTAAGAATTTATTGATTGTCTTGCTTTGTGTGGGCGCCACAGCACTGTACAAGGCAGTCCTTGCCCCCAACCTAGTTAGGGAGAAGAGATCAGGACTCAGACAACCATGCAAATCAGAAGAGAATGAAGAGATCCATCTGCTCCCAGGTGTTTAGCAGAGGCTGAGTGCCCCCTGCCTCCCACAACCCCTGTTCAGCCAAAGAATTTATAGTAACTATTTCTGTAAAATAAGGAGGGTATGGAGCTGGACCTCTGTATATGCTAAGACCTTTCTGAGCTTCAAGGCGCTAAGATTCTGAATGGGTGCCATTTGCTCAGTGCTAAAATTCCCACCACTTGTTAATTGTTTCATGGAGTTCCAGGGATGAACAGAGGCACTTCAGGACTTCTGGGGACAGAGGTGAGAGTGGAAATTAGAGGGAGGCAGAGGGTGAATGGCTCACCAATCTCCTGTAACCAAAAACAAAGCACCTCTACAATACCATTTTGTATCCATTTTTCAAATTTTCTCCAATTTGGAAAAAGTTTAGCTAAGGAAAGAAAGCAGGAGAAGACTGAACCCACTGCACGGCCTCTACAGCTTCACTGCCCAGTACGGGAGCCACTGGGCATATGTGGGTGGAACTTTTGAAATGTGGCTGGAGTAACTAAGGTGCTAAATTAATTTCACCTGAATTAATTTCCATTTCAATTTCAAAACTGATAATTCAATTACTGAAAAACTTCTAAGTACGTTTGGAACAACTAGCACCAATCGATTTTTCAACATTAATTCAAGAAATCTAAATCAAGTATTCACAGTGAAAATTTAGAGTCTGAATTGAGAGGAACTAAGTAGAAAATACACATCAGATGTCAAAGATTTTGTATGAGGAAATGAATGTAAAATATCTCAATAATTTGTAGATCAATTATATATTAAAATGATGTGTGGATATGGTAGGTAAAATAAAACTTATTAAAATTAATCTCACCTATGTCTTTTTACTTTAAAGTGGCTACTGGAAAATGTTAAATTTCAGGGCTTCCCTAGAGGCTCAGTGGTAAAGAATCCACCTGCCAATGCAGGGGTCATGGGTTCCATCCCTGATCGGGAGGATCCCATATGCCTTGGAGCAACTAGGTCCGTGTGCCACAACTGTTGAGCCTGTGCTCTAGAGCCTGCGTGCTGCAGCTACTAAACTCATGTGTCACAACTACTAAAGCCCTCATGCCCTAGAGCCTGTGCTCTTCAACAGGAGAAGTCACTGCAATGAGAAGCCCATGTACCACAGCCAGAGAGTAGCCCCAACTCACCACAACTAGAGAAAAGCCCACACAATGACGAAGACACAGCACAGCCAAAAGTAAATAATAATAATAATAAATGCATATTAAGTTTTTAAAACTACATGTAAATTTTTGATTTCATATGTGGCTCACATTATATTGCGCTTCCCTGGTGGCTCAGAGGTTAAAAGCATCTGCTTGCAATGCAGGAGACCTGGGTTCGATCCCTGGGTCGGGAAGATTCCCTGGAGAAATAAATGGCACCCCATTCCAGTATTCTTGCCTGGAGAATCCCATGGACGGAGGAGCTTGGTGGGCTACAGTCCAGGGGTCACAAAGAGTCGGACACAACTGCGTGACTTCACTTTCACTTTCACATTATATTTCTATTGGACAGCACTGGACTGGAGGGTAAGGTCCAGATACTCAAATGATGGGGTGGGGGGCCCAGAGAATCTCTAGTCTGCTTTGAATGCACAGCCAGCAGAAACTTGGAGGAAAGCAACACCATTGGGTGTGGACAGTCTGGCTCTGGACACTGTCTCCATCATGTCACTATGTCTAGTATCCAGCACATACCAAACAGCATTCCCATTCACTGAGCACTTCTATGCTGGGGACCATCCTAAGGATATATCACACATTTTCTCACTTCATTGTCACAGAAACCCTATGTTCCTCTGGGAACATTCCCTATGTGGGTACTATTCTAATTTGTCCTCATTGCGCAGATAGATGGGGAAAATCAAATTTATGAATGGAAAGTAAATTTGCCACAATCACATGACTTATGGTGTTGGAACACGGGCATGGATTCCAATCTGATGGATACCAACCCTGTGCCCCTGTTCTTTACATTTCAGTGCAGCTTCTAGGTGAAGGAAGGAATCAAGAGAAGTATTTGTAGAACAAACACATTACATGTGTTTAAAAAGTGGCCCGTGTAGAAATCATGTGCTGTATATTCAGATTTCTTTTTGAAGGGTGAATTTTCGTAGGAGGGTCAAAATGGGAACTTCTATTCATCCCCAATCCCCACAAACACAAAGCCTGCAATTTTCAATGAAAAAAAAAAAAAAACGGTTCAGAAAAGAAACAGGGTTAGCTGGGTGGGGTACACTTCCAAGCCTTTTGGACAGTAATTTAGAAAGGAACGCTGGCTGATGAGATGCAGAGGGAGCCCTGGGCTTGCAGTCAGAAGATATGGATTCAAATGACATGCTGGAGGGGTACAAATAGACTTCCCAGTAGAGGCAGCGTTTTGAGCAAAGGCCAAGAAAGAGAGGAGACCAACAGGGCTGAGTGAGCTGGTATAGAAGGTGGGGTGGGGCCTAGCAGTGGGTGGAGGAGGCTGATAAGGTTGGAAAGGTACATGCGGAAATCCAGATGATGGTGTCTCAATTTATCACAAAGATCTCTGTAAGTTTCTGAAAGAGCTAAGCCTGGGAGTGAAGTGAATGAATGTTCGCTTTTGCGTGTGTGTGTGTGTGTGTGTGTGTGTGTGAAGCATATTTGTTTTACAATATTGTGTCAGTTTCAGGTATACAGCAAAGTGATTTGGTTTCAAATATATATACATATATATATATATATATACAAGTATATATATATAATATATATATATATATATTCTTTTTTCCACTCTTTTTCATTATAGTTTATTACAAGATATTACAAACTTCTGTATGCAGGTCAAAAAAACAACAGTTAGAACCAGACATGGAACAATGGACTGGTTCAAAATTGGGAAAGGAGTACATGAAGGCTGTATATTGTCACCCTGCTTATTTATCTTACTTGCAGACTACATCATGTGAAATGATGGGCTGGATGAAGCAAAAGCTGGAATCAAGACTGAAGGGAGAAATATCAACCTCAGATATGCAGATGATACCACCCCTATAGCAGAAAGCAAAGAGGAACTAAAGAGCCTCTTGATGAAAGTGAAAGAGGAGAGTGAAAAAGCTGACTTAAAACTCAACATTCAGAAAACTAAGATCATGGCATCTGGTGCCATCACTTCATGGCAAATAGATGGGGAAACAATGGAAACAATGAGAGACTTTATTATCTTGGGCTCCAAAATCACTGCAGATGGTTACTGCAGCCACAAAATTAAAAGATGCTTGCTCCTTGGAAAAAAAGCTATGATAAACCTAGACAGTGTATTAAAAAGCAGAGACTTTACTTTGCCAACAAAGGTCCATCTAGTCAAGCTATGGTTTTTCCAGTAGTCATATATGGATGTGAGAATTGGGTCATAAAGAAGGCTGAGTGCCTAAAAATTGATGTTTTTGAACTGTGGTGTTGGAGAAGACTCTTGAGAGTCCCTTGGACTGCAAGGAGATCCAACCAGTCAATCCTAAAGGAAATCAGTCCTGAATTTTCATTGGAAGGACTGATGCTGAAGCTCCAATACTTTGGCTGCCTGATGTGAAGAGCCAACTCACTGGAAAAGATCCTGATGCTGGGAAAGATGGAAGTCAGGAGGAGAAGGGGACGGCAGAGGATAAGATGGTTGGATGGTATCACCGACTCAATGGACATGAGTTTGAGCAAGCTCCGCGAGTTGGTGATAGGGAAGCCTGGCATGCTGCAGTCCGTGGGGTTTCAAAGAGACAGACTTGATTGAGGAACTGAACAGCAACAACAACAAGATACTGAATACAGTACCCAGACTCCAAGCTGAAGCTCCAGCACTTTGGCCATGTGAAGTAAAAAGCCAACTGATTGGAAAAGACCCTGATGCTGGAAAAGATTGATGGCAGGAAGAGAAAGGGGCGACAAAGGATGAGATGGTTGGATGGCATCACCGACTCAATGGACATGAGTTTAAGCAAACTCTGGGAGATAGTGAAGGACAAGGAAGCCAGGCGTGCTGCAATCCATGCGGTTGCAAAGAGTTGAATGCGACTCAGTGACTGAAAAACAACAACTCAGACTCACAGACATGAATTTGCATCTTTTTAAAGATCTCTCTGGAAGTGGACAGAATGATGTAAGGAAAAACAGTAGTGAAGCTCTCTCAGTAACCAGAGAATAGAGAAGGGCATTCATCAAGGTTACTGGCAAGTAAGATGCAGAAACAGAGGCAGATATGAGAGATTTTGTGGAGTGAGAAATGGTGGGCAGTCTGATAGATAGGGAGCCATCACCACTTGGATTCCCATTAAGCATGGACATGCTGTCCAGTGGGCGGTCAGGCCAGCAGACAGCCTCCAATTGCCAGTTCCTCAAGGTCATCAGATAAGGTGATGACTTTCCCAGTATGGCCGCAACTGCAGACTCAACAGAACGGGAGCAGAGGGCTCTGATGTGCACCACTCACTCCAGAACAGAATGCTCTGGCCGATCAGCCCAGGTCTCATCAGACTTCATCACATTTGAATTCACCCTCTGCCCAATTCTACTACAATCCCCTTTCTTTCACAGATGGCAACCCCCAATAACCATCTTATACCTCCAAATCTATCTCAGCATCTGCTTCCAAGGAACCCGAACTAACACAGTGAACCAGGCTTTCTCCTCAATCCCATGGTCTAAGAACAAAAATAAATATGCACAAAGATTAACATCCTCTTGTGAACTGGAACCACAGCCTTCAGAAATCATTTCCCTGGACCCCAAGCAGGAAGAAGCTTTGTTTAGCTAGAGCCCAAAGGGAAACAGCTTGGTATAAGATGGGATGATAGAAACAGGTGGGGACCTCTAAGAAGGCATCCCAGGAGATCACACTTCATCAGCCAGAGGTGCACTGGGGACCAGAGGAGCTGTCAGAGTAGGCTTTAGTGTGTCTTGACAACTTTTCCGGAAATAATCTTCCTTTCGCTCTTCTTTCACCATAAAATTCAATTAATCACAGTATCGGTTTTCCCAGACTTAAGGAGAACTTCACAGCCCCAGCATTTGCAGTCTCTTCCCTTCTTCACTCAACTGTTTATTCACGCATTTTAGCAGACATTTCAAGAACAAAGGTAATGAGGATGGCCCCAGATATTTTCGATTGTCCTGTGCCCAGATCTAGGTGCTGGGGAATGAGTGATAGATTCAACGAGGAGCTTCTGACCTCAGAAGGCTCACACAGTGGTCTGTGCAAACCAAGGCTCTCCAGACCACAGAGAAAATGCTCTCAAGGTGGAATGTGCATGTCGGTCCCAGAGCACCGAGGAGGGACAGTGAGGGTGGCCGGGGGGAGAGCAGGAAATCAAGATGAAGGTGACATCTGAGCCTGGTTTGGAAAGACAGGTGGCAGATTGCTGGTTTCAGTGCTTGGGGAGATGGAGGCCATTAGAGCGAAAAGCGATTTCACTGGAGGGAGCCTGGAGGGGCACACAGCATGTTTGACGCTTTCATATGTTGCCAAAAAGGGCACCAGGGAGGAGAGAATGGTGGCAGCCTGGACAAGAAAGGGGGACCTCAGGTGGGGTCAACTAAGGCCATGTGGCCTGATGACCAGTGACTTTGAACTCTTATATTTATTACTTAAGAAAATAAATCTGCAGTGAGAAACACTAGAAAAGGAACTTCAGGCTGGGAAACATTATGTAGAGATGAATTCTTGTTAAGGATATCAACAAAGATGTAGATGGACTTACTTGTAGAAATATATTCCCAGGGGGAAAATACAGAGAATAGGTTTTCTCTGGATAGAGAAATTATGACTTTTTTCTTTTTACTAACCTATACTTTCTAATTATTCTACCTGGAACATGTGCTTCTTGTGTAATATTTTTGAAGGTGTTTCCCCCTTAAATCTGTGTAGGGTGAGTCAATTAGGGCACATGCATTCCGCAGCATCCTTCATAACCATTCAAATGAATGAGGAAGAATTGAGGTATGGATTTGGAAGGGAGTCCAAGATAAACCAAGTGAAAATGGCAAGATGCAGAGTGTTATTCAGAGTATGCTCCCACTTGTGAATTCTGTTAAAGGATACAGAACTGTAAGCACAGACACTTTCAGAAAGTCCTAGGAAAAAAGCATAGAATATTGTTCCAGTGGGGACCGGGATCCAGGGTGGCCCTTGTCTCTGCCACTTGTGTTTCATCTGTACCTGGCCTTGAACATCTTCTGTGATCAAAGCAAACTGGTTAAGTTAAAATAAAAGCAAGATTAAAACAAGGAGAATTCTGCATACTTTTTCCAAACAGTACTCTTCAGCTTGAAGGCAGGGGAGAAGCCCTAGTCCATTTTACTTACTTTCTTGATCTGGTTGGCTTCTTTTCCTGTGAACACACCCTCACCTTGGGGTGTAAAAAAGCAATTGCTTTGAGGGCTCTTGGGCCCCTCTGTCCACTGATTCCCATTCTGATGGGCAGAGTCGGTTTGAGGGTCACAAACGGGGGCCTACAATTAGCTGGTGGTTACAGTCTCTCTGCATAGGCAGGGGCTACTATTACACCAAATCTTCCCCTACCAGTTTTTCAATTATCTATGACTAATGAGCACTTTGGGAACAGTTTCAGACACACACATAATCCTCTTTCCTGACGTCAGCAGCAGAAATTAATGACTGTGTGGATTGCTGGGAGACAGAAAATGCATTATAATGGTCAACAGAACTGTTATCCTCTCCAGGAAGGGGGAGGTGGGGGCGGGGTGTCATATTAACTGGAAGGTTCAGTGTTCCTTTGTATTCCTACAAACATGAGATGAAACCCAAGGGGAGAGCTGGCTCAAAGCCCGTGCAAATGTCAGAGAGAGGTTTGGGCGTGGGTGGTATGTGACCCTGGTTCCTCTGTGCTTGGCACTGGACCCCTGGTCCCTGCTCATTTCTGCCAAGGTCAACAGGCCAACCGGATCAACCAGGACAGTGCTAAGTGACATCCTGCCCTGCCTGCAGAGTGGGTCTCTGAGGACTTTCAGATTGAATCCACTTTCAATCTGGTTTTGAGATGGGAGAACAAAACACGCGAACATGCAACTCTCAAACAACAGGCTGGGAACTACTTCAAAAGAGTGTGGTGGTTTCTATGACTTTGTTGTTTCCACGGGCAAACTGAGCTGGGATAGTTTCAAAGATTTGTAAAGACCTGGTCCAATTCTGGTAGAGCTCCAAAGTTATGTGAGCCATGAGGCCTCACGTTATCAAAACATAATACCATTATATGCTTAAGCCTGCCAGTCGATTGGCTATTGATACTTATTTTTAAAAGAACTGACAGAATCAGGGGCTTCAGCCATACCTAGCACCAAAAGTCTCCTACAGAGATCACACCTGGGCAGGTTGGTTCAGGGGGCTTTCTAGACCTGGAACCAAAACTGATACAAGACTCACTGAATAACATTCCGGTAATTCTTGCTCCCGAATGGGAAGTACACATGCCTACAACTATTCACTCAGAGTAAGCAATGAAAAACTCAAACGTGACATGTTCCACCACCTGTTGAAAGACATCTTCTGAAACAAGAAGTCGTTCATTTCCCTGCTAAAAATAACCTTGTTTCAACTAGGAACTAAACTGTATTTTAAATTACTGATTTAATAATTTTCTGATAGCCTCATCATTCATTGGTCATTAAAGAAATGTTTACTGAACACCTACTATGTGCCAAACACTGTTGTCATGATAAAAATGGATTAAGGAACAAGAGAGATGAGGGTCTCTGCCCTCCTAGACACTAATCACAACCAATACTTCTTCTGAGTTATATCTTGTAACTATTCCAATACTGTAAGCTCTTCTGTGATTTGGACTCTCTCTTTTATACTGCTATATCCCTACCATTCTATTCTGATTCAAAGTAGGTGTTTACTCAATAAACACACAGTATATTTTAAATCAAGCTTTGAATAACCCTTACATTATGTTTTGTTTTTTTCCTGTTTCTCTTTTCTTCTCTCCTATTAGAGAACAGCTTAAAGACAATTGTATTTATCTCTGCATTCATTTCCCCACCCCGCAACACCCAGCAGTGTTTTCTAGAACACAAATTCTCAGGAATGTTCATTCAATTGAATTTACAGATTCCTTTCAGAAAGAACATAAAGTTGCGATCAACTAACTTAGAAAGATTATACACACACACAAGGCTGAATATCAGTAGTTGGGACAGTCAAGAGCAGAGACTGGTTTGAAGGTTAATTCTTCAATGCTACTGAGACAAGGAACATGTTTCCTTATATAATCCCACAAGTAATATACTCTCATCTAACTCAGGCACAATGTAATGTATTAAGATGTATGCATGTGCCTAGAAAATGATTGACCAGCAGATCCAAGGCTCTCACTAGGTACGGTGATGCTATGGTGATAAGTCATTGTGGATAACATCCTGAATGAAACAGAGGCTCTCAAACTCTCCTTCCCTGGTCAAGTCAGATTCAAGAAGTGGATGGTGGTCAAGTTATAGGTTGAAAGCCCCAGGTCTTAGAGCTAAGTGGGCCTGAGGAAGGCAGGATGGACACTAAAGAGTTTGGACTTTCTCTAACAAGTAACTGCCACTGTAGGTCAATGAGCCAAGAAGTGGCATATATGACTTATATCTTAGGAAGATAAATATCCTAAAAATAATAATGCCTATTTATCAAAACCTATGGACTCTCAGTTACTGTTCTTGGCATTGCTCAGTTTCTGTCTACTTCAGTAACAGCAACAAACCCATGAGGCTAGTATTAGAATCACCATGTTTGTCGTTCAGTAGCTAAGTTACGTCTGACTCTTTGGGACTCCATGGACGGCAGCACGCCAGACTTCCCTGTTCTTCACTATCTTATGGAGTTTGCTCAAATTCATGCCCATTGAAATGGTGATGTTATTCAACCATCTCATTTTGTTTCCCCCCTTCTCCTTTTGCCCTCAATCTTTCCCAGCATCAGGGTCTTTTCCAATGAGTTGGCTCTTCACATCAGGTGGCCAACGTATTGGAGTTTCAGCATCAGTCCTTCCAATGAATATTCAGGGTTGATTTTCTTTAGGATTGACTAGTTTGATCTCTTTGCAGTCCAACGGACTCTCAAGAGTCTTTTCCAGCACCACGATTTGAGAGCATTAATTCTTCAATACTTAGCCTTCCTTATGGGCCAACTCTCACATCTGTACATGATTACTGGAAAAACAATGGCTTTAACTATACAGAACTTTGCTGGCAAAGCAATGACTCTGCTTTTTAATACACTGTTTCAGTTCAGTTCAGTCACTCAGTCATATAGGACTCTTTGTGACCTCAAAGTACATTGTTTAGGTTTGTCATAGCTTTTCTTCCAAGGAGGAAATGTCTTTTAATTTCATGCCTGCAGTCACCATCTGCTGTGATTTTGGAGCCCAAGAAAAAAACTGTCACTACTTCTACTTTTTTCCCTCCTATCTGCCATGAAGTGATAGGACCAGGTGCCATGATCTCAGATTTTTGAATATTAAGTTTTAAGCCAGCTTTTTCACTTCCTCTTTCACTGTCATCAAGAGGCTCTTCAGTTCCCCTTCGTTTTCTGCCATTAAGAGTGGTATCATCTGCATATCTCAGGTTGCTGATATTTCTCCTGGCAATCTTGATTCCACCTTGTGATTCATCCAGTCTGGCACTTTGCATGATGTACTGTACTCCTTTCTTAAATTTCGAACCAGTTTGTTGTTCCATGTTCAGTTCTAACTGTTGCTTCTTGACCTGCATACAGGTTTCTCAGAAGACTGGTAAGGTGGTCTGGTATTTCCATCTCTTGAAGAATTTTCCACAGTTTACTGTGATCCACATAGTCAAAGGCTTTAGTGTAGTCAATGAAGCAGAAGTAGATATTTTTCTGAAAATCCCTTGCTATCCTTATGATACAGTGAATATTGGCAATTTGATCTCTGGTTCCTCTGACTTTTCTAAATCCAACTTGTACATCTGGAAGTTCTCAGTTCATATACCGTTGAAGTCTAGCTTGAAGGGTTTTCATCATACCTTGCTAGCATGAGAAATGAGCACAATTATATGGTAATTTGAACATTCTTTGGGATTGGAATGAAAACTGACCTTTTCCAGTCCTGTGGCCACTGCTGAGTTTTCTCAAATCTGTTGGCATATTGAGTGCAGCACTTTAACAGCATCATCTTTTAGGATTTGAAATAGCTCAGCTGGAATTCCATCACCTTCACTATTTTTGTTCATAGTGATGTTTCCTAAGGCCTACTTGACTTCACAATCTAGGATATCTGACTCTAGGTGAGTGACCATATCATCATGGTTATCCAGGTCATGAAGATCTTTTTTATATAGTTCTCCTGTGTATTCTTGCCACCTCCTCTTAATCTCTTCTGCTTCTGTTAGGTCCTTACCATTTCTGTACTTTAGCATGCCCATCCTTGCATGACATGTTCCCTTGATATCTCCAATTTCCTTTATGAGATCTCTAGTCTTATCCATTCTACTGTTTTCCTCTATTTCTTTGCATTGCTCAGTTAAGAAGGCTTTCCTATCTCTCCTTGTTATTTTTTGGAACTCTTGCATTCAGATGGGTATATCTTTGCCTTTCTCTTCTTTACTATCTGAGTCACCAGGGAAGCCCAGAATCACTATGTTACAATTGCAGAAATAAACACAACAGAAAGGTTACATAATTTGTTGAAACTCATCTATCTGATAAGGGACATGGTCTGGGTTTCAATCCAGGATTCTTAGATTCCAAAGTCGGAGATCTTCCTACTATACCACATAGATTCGAGGTGGGAGATACAGAGCCAGAGAGGATGATCTCAAGAATATACTGACTGTCATGGATATAACAGGAGGAAGCTTCATTTACAAGAGGCTCCCAAGTGGGTCATGTCCAGGAACATGAAATCCGAGCATGCTGATCCATCTAGATCCTTCCTTTTCTCTCCTAGGCAAATTCCAAAGACAGAGACTCAAGACTTCAAATGGCCATTAGGGACCATCAACTTTGGTATATTCCTCTTACGGCCCAAAACACTGAATCAGGGAGGAAGGTGGGTTCCCTGGGGTCACTCTCTGTGGTAGTAGAGTCTGGAATGAACCCTAGGGCTCCCAACCAGAGGCAGGCTTCCTCCACTTCTCCATCCTGCCCCAACCCCAACTGGAGCAGGAAGCTCACCTAAGCCAGGGTCTAAGTCACAGGGAGAACAGGAGAGTTGGCAAAATTCCAGTGGATTCCAGCAGTGTAGGCAGCCAATTCTAAACTATTCAGAGCATAAAGTGCAGTTTTTTAGCTTGAAATCATCCACTTTGACACCCACAGTGACCTAATTCTCTAGATAATTGCTGATGCCCTATTTTGCCCTCACCTAGCCTAAGGCCACCTCCAAAGAGCCTTTCCTGGGTAGATCATAATTAATCAGTCTTTCCTCTACAATCCCACAGCATGTTTCTTGGAATTACATCATTCTGTTCTACATAATGGCTTCCCCCCGCCCCTCTTTTGCTTCCTTCTCCTATTTTAGATTCTAACCACCTTGAGGGCAGAGCTCTTTTGGTTTAGCAGAGCACTCGGAAGGTCAGGTGAGGAGGTGGGGAGGCTTGGGTGAGGATCCTGGCTTTACCAATCACAGGGCTTGTGACCTGGGCAAGTGATTCAATTTCCCTGCTGCAATATCCTCATTTTTAAAAAGGCTACAATCATGCTGTTGAATATTTTTCTCCCAAAGTGGTTGTCAGACTCACACAAGGTGATACATATAAAAGGACTTTAGGATTCTGTCTGCCACATAGGAAATGTTTAATAAATGTAGATGTCATGGTTCTTGTGACTCTGTATTGCTGGTGTATAGGTACTGCCTGGAACACAGTGGTTACTCAGTTCATTCTGGCAGATTATAAAGCTGAGGAGAGAGCCTCAATGTTAGGGCATGTGGAGATATATGCTTTGGGGTTTATGAGAACAAACCAGAGAAACTGTGAAAATCTGTTAAAATATTCACAGTAATGGAGTTCAGTTTTCCAGCACAAAAAAGTGTCTCCCCACGGCTATGTCTCCATGGTATGTCTCCAGAGTGAAATGTTTTAAAAGCGCTGAAGGTATTCCCCTCAGAGTTATTTTAAGGACCAAATGTTTGCTTCAAAAGGAAAAATTATGATTTTGTCAGTGAAACGCTTGACTGTTAAGATGACCAATGATTTTAAAACCCAGGCACACAGTTCTGCCGTGGAGACTTCCCCTATTGCTAGAGGAAGGCAAATTCAGGAAGTATATGAAAATATTTTAGCTGTCATTGTGCTGAAGATATTAGAGCTGTGGTCTGGCCAGTTTTATTTTCTCTTTGCATAATTCAGTAAAAAAATAAAAATCTTATATGATTGGGACTTATATAAACTTGGGACTGACACAGGCTTCTCCATTTTTTATTTAGTCTCCTGGATTCATTTTAAAAAAATCCTAGAATTGGGATCATTTGTGACAATAGAAAGGGGATGACCTCAAAATAAAGGACATTCTCTTAAAATTAAATACATTATCTTTTATGGAATTTATTTTCTCATCCTATCACACACCAGTGAACACCTTGCCAGGGGCCCTAGTCGGTCTGTAGTCTAGACTGCTGTTAGCAAACTGCTGGTTTACAGAATGCTAACAGCCTTTTAACAATGGGGAAAACAAACAGCAAGCTCTCACGTGAAGAAGTCAGTTGGTGGGTCCAGTGTTAACCACACATCATCAAACATCTGGTGATCTAAAGACATCTGGGGCTTTTCCATCATGTAGACCAAACATGATTCAGGTAATTGACCAAATTTTTCACTTCCCAACCAGATGTCTTAGTTTCATATAAATGAAGCCAATCTTGTACTTTCATGTGCAAATAAGTGAGACATAAATTCACCCTGGAGGGCAGAATTAATTGCTTATTTTCAATGAATAGTAAATTACATATTCTTTTTTTCCCCAATGATTTTACCTTGAAAAAAAAGGTTTTCCACTCCTGTTTTGAAAAGCATATACTGTATCTTAGGAGTGTTCTGTCATTTTAAAATGTTTATTCCTTATTTAGTTAGCTAGTACGTTTTGCAGTAAGTCAGTATGCTATAATGAAAAGAGTGGTCTTAGGAGTCAGGATGAATCAGGTTCTAGTTCTGTGTCCATTCCCACCCTCAGACTTGTAAGGGCCTTGGACAAAGCTACTTAAAGTCTCTGGATTCTGATTTTCTTTGCAGATATAAATCATAAAACCATTTATAAGGAGTACTGGGAGGACTTGAGATCATTCATTTCTACCATGTGTGTTGGACATTTACTCAGTCTATTACAGAGACACCACGGGGAACCCCAGTGCTGTCTTGGGGCTTCTGTCAAGAGCACAGGTGCTCAAGTTGGGGTGCTGTTCAAGCCCTGTTTAAAGTGCTGGAAGGACAAGCATACTGTGCAACAAGGGCAGTGCCTTGATTCAGGGTTTTTAATAAAAATATGAGCAACTCCAAGTGAAGCTAATGTTTAAGGGAGTATCAAATTTGTAAAAGGAAGGACCTGTCTGAAACCTTTCCTCTTCTTTTATGGCTCTCAAGCACACCCTGGAATTTGCTCTCATCACATTTGTTTAAAGAATTCATGTGGTTATCAATGACCCTCCACCTTCTATGCTGTTGCCCTGACAACCAACCATTTACCAGACAGAATATGGAAAGCAGATGACAATGTGTCCCTTTGGTCAGGGTTAACAGCAAAACTCAACAATACCCAGACAATATTAAAAGACCAGGGTCTCAGGGTCTTGAGATCCTTCAAAGGGATATAAATACACAGATGCAGACATACAAATACACATATAAAGAAGGAGAGGGGAATATATGGTGAACTCAACTGGGCAAGGAGAAGCTGCTACGAAGAACTCAATTTAACAGCTGTTTAATAGCTATTTTATTTCGATAGCCAAGCTACAAAGAGAAACACTGCACATAGAGGCAAAAAGGGCTGAGTTTGTTGTTGTGTTCTAAGAAGTTAAATTCTTTTATTACCAAAGTTTAGAAACATCTAAAATATATGAATAAACAGAATGTTGCTGTGGTTTTTAAACTTTTTTCCAAAAATCAGAACTTCTTTTTTCCCCAAATGGAATCAATACATAATTCTGATTTGGTTCAACTAGAAAGGACATGCCCCAAAGTGCTGGACGCCCTAGCCCTGACATCTATGAGACATCCAGATCTGGGGGCTGAGGTTCAGGGGTTCTAATCTCGAACTTAATCTATAGTGAGAAACTGTGATGGGAAGGTACTCTGCAGGGGAGTGATGGTAATCTGGTGCGGGAAAACCGTGGGTCTGTAAGGCTGTCGTTGTTCAGTCTCTAAGTCATGCTGGACTCTTTGCGACCTCATGGACTGCACTGCACCAGGCTCCTTTGTCCTCTACTACCTCCCAGAGGTTGCTCAAATTCATGTCCATTGAGTTGGTGATGCTATCTAACCATCTCCTCCTCTGCCACCCCTTTCTCCTTTTGCCTTCCCTCTGTCCCAGCATCAAGCTCTAAGGCTGCGCTGTAGAACAAAAAGTGAAGAGCAGAAAGTGTCCACTATTTAACCACAAAGACAGTGACCTCATTCTGAGTGAGCAAAGATGCTGGCACTGAAGGACCCACAAGCAGGAGTGGAATATGCCAGGTTGGCATTGAGCCAAACGTCAGAGTAAAGTCCCCAAAGCCCTCAACTGTGTCACCGTGGGAATTTAGCAGGAAAAGTTTCCAAACGTGATGCTCTAACTTAATGTCTTTTAAGTCTCCGATTGGCTCATCCAGTGTGTATGCTGGGAAGGGAGAAGGCTTGTGGAGATTTTGGGGAAAATGCTCAAGTGATAAGAAGATGCAACTTTAAGCTTTGTAAATAAAACAAAATCTAATTTCTCAATTTCAAAGTCTCATTCTCTGGACACAGGACCAGGGAGACTAAACAGACCATGCCCCAAAGGAAGGCTGGCTCAGAGCCCAGAAGTGTCACTGGCCATCTCATCCTTTCACAATGGCCACAGGGATGATTCCCAGAAGAGGAACTGGGTGCAGAGGAAGCTAGTGCCTTGGTTCAGGAGGAGAAACAGACAGACTGTGCAGGATTCTACCTTTGGCAGAGAGTTTTGGGATCATGTAGCCTCTGGAAGGCGAACAAGGGTGGACATCTATGAGGCGGGTGGGGGGAGGTGTCTATGAGGTTAATCCACCAGGCCCTAGCTTGCATAGCCAGAGTCGACTATTTTTTAAACAAAAATCAAGATCACAAAGCTATTATGCAGAAATATAATATGTAGAAAAACTTTTTTTTCTCTCTAGTTTATAAAGATAATACAAATTCCTTACAGGCAATTCAAACACTACAAAAAGACGGCAGAAAAAATTTCCCACTTATTTCCTTCTCCCAGAGATAACTACCCCTGAAACTCATAGAGAATACCCTACCAATATATTAAAGTACCAGTAGTTCAGTGGTAAAGAATCTGCCTGCTAATGCAGGAGACGCAGGTTTGATCCCTGGGTTGGGAAGATCCATTGGAGGAGGAAATGGCAACCCACTCTAGTATTCTTGCCTGGGAAATCCCATGAACAGAGCAGCCTGGCAGACTAAAGTCCACAGTCTTGAAAAGGGACAACTGAACACACATGCACATACCATACATACATGTTTACTTTTATGTAAAGGCATATTACACGCATGCAATTTTATAGTTTGTCTTTTTAACTCAGCAGTGTGTCACAGACCTCTTTACTCATCAGTGAGTACATTTTTTTTTGAAAATGTATCATTCTGTAATATGGACGTGCCATATTATTTAACTAAGCCCCTGGTTTCAGAAACTTGGTTTGTTTCTGTCAAATTAAAAGCAGATCTAAATTTACTTAGGAGAGGCTTCACTTCAATTCAGTCGCTCAATTGTGTCCGACTCTGACTGCAGCAGGCCAGGCTTCCCTGTCCATCACCAACTCCTAAAGCTTGCTCAAACTCATGTCCATCGAGTCAGCGATGCCATCCAATCAGCTCATCCTCTGTCGTCCCCTTCTCCTCCTGCCTTCAATCCTTCCCAGCATCAGGGTCTGTTCCAATGAGTCAGTTCTTCACATCAAGAGGCCAAAGTATTAGAGCTTAAGCTTTAGCATCAATGATTATGCAGGACTGATTTACTTGAGGATACACGGGTTTGATCTTGCAGTCCAAGGAACTCTCAAAAGTCTTCTCCAACAACACAGTTCAAAAGCATCAATTCTTCGGTGCTCAGCTTTCTTTATAGTCCAACTCTCACATCCATACATGGCTACTGGAAAAACCATAGCTTTGACTATGTCAGCAAAGTAATGTCTTTGTTTTTTAATATGCTGTCTAGGTTGGTCATAGCTTTTCTTCCAAGGAGCAAGCATCTTTTAATTTCATGGCTGCAGTCACCATCTGCAGTGATTTTGGAGCCCAAGAAAATAAAGTCTCTCACTGTTTCCATTGTTTTCCCATCTATTTGCCATGAAGTGATGGGGCCAGATGCCATGATCATAGTTTTTTGAATGCTGAGTTTTAAGCCAGCTTTTTCACTCTCCTCTTTCACTTTCATCAAGAGGCTCTTTAGTTCCTCTTTGCTTTTAGCCATAAGGGTGGTGTCATCTGCATATCTGAGGTTATTGATATTTCTCTTGGCAATCTTGATTCCAGCTTGTGCTTCATCCTGCCTGGCATTTCGCATGATGTACTCTGCATGTAAGTTAAATAAGCAGGGTGACAATATACAGCCTCGACATACTCCTTTCCCAATTTGGAACCAGTCTGTTGTTCCATGTCCAGTTCTAACTGTTGCTTCTTGATCTGCATACAGATTTCTCAGGAGGCAGGTAAGGTGGTCTGGTATTCCCATCTCTTGAAGAATTTTCCACAGTTTGTTGTGATCCATGCAGTCAAAAGCTTTAGTGCAATCAGTGAAGCAGAAGTATATGTTTTTTCTGGAATTCTCTTGCTTTTTCTATGATCTAATGGATATTGGCAGTTTGATCTCTGGTTCCTCTGCCTTTTCTAAAACCAGCTTGAACATCTGGAAGTTCTCGGTTCATACACTGTTGAAGCCTCACTTGGAGAATGTTGAGCATTACTTTACTAGCGTGTGAGATGAGTGCAACTGTGTGGTAGTTTGAACCTTCTTTGGTATTGCCTTTCTTTGGGATTGGAATGAAAACTGCCTTTTCCAGTCTGTGGCCACTGCTTAGTCTTCCAAATTTTCTGGCATACCTAGTATAGCACTTTAACAGCATCATCTTTTAGGTTGTAAAATAGCTCAGCTGGAATGCCATCGCCTCCAGTAGCTTTTTACATTGTGATGCTTCCTAAGGCCCATTTGACTTCGAACTCCAGGATGTCTGGCTCTAGGTGGGTGATCACTAGAAGAGACTTAGTATGGATTATTGTAAGGGGGTAAAGGGGCTTTTGCAATAGGAGGGGAAAATTTACTGCAATAAGGAGAATATTGTAACCATAAAATCTGTAAGTATCCTAAGACTTACACATAAATTGTGTGTCTTTTATAGAGTAAACAAGGCTAGAAAGAATAAAGTATAGGGAAATGGCAAGAAAGAGTAGATAGAGTGTTTTACCTTGAGGCCAGTCTATTTTGGGGGAGGGACTCATGATAGTTTATTTTCCATGTTACCCTGACTAGGCCACAGGGTGCCCGGATATTTGATGAAATGTTTTTCTAGGTATATCTGTGAAGGTGTTTTTGGATGAGATGAAATCAATAGACTGAAAAAAGCAGACTGCCCTCCCTAATGTGGGTGGGCCTCATCTAATCAGATAAAGACCTGAATTGAACAAAAAGGCTGATGCATTCCTCGACCTACCTCCAACCCCCACTAACACAGAATCCTTTCTGCCTGAAAATCTTTCAGTTTGCCATAGGCTTTTTTCCTGCCTTTGGACTTGAAATGAAACACCAGCTCTTCCTGAGTCTCCAACCTGCCATCTTCAGGATGAAACTACACCATCAGCTCTCCTGAGTCTCTACTTTGCCAACTTACCCTGCAGATCTTGAGATGTGCCAACCCCTACAACTGCATGAACCAATTCATTATAAAATGCACATGCTCTCATCCACATGCACCCTATTCATCTGTTCCTCTGGAGAACCCTTATATGAGACTCTTAAGGAGGGCTGTATGTTGGTTCAGGCTGAGGGTGGGCCAAAGGTCAGGGGCCTGAGGAAGCACAATGTATGGTTAAACCTGTATGTTGTTCTAAATGATCAGTGGGGACATGCAGTGCAGCTAATCGTTCATAAAGCCAAGAATGGGAATGTGGAGGGTCTGTGTCTGGCCTTGTTGGAAGTAAACAAAGGAACGACCCATGAGTCTTATCCAAGTCACACAGGGAAGGACAATTCTCTGCAGCTGCCATTTCCTGGAACACAAAGCTTGGGGGCATTTGTAAACCTTCCCAGCTTTCCAGGAGCACAGGGCTCAGACAAAATTCATTGCTGTCATTTCTAAGCATTCTTTTTATAAATAATACAGTGAAGAACATCTTTGAATTCATCCTCAACTACACGGCACCATGGCTTACTTGAGGAGTTTAGGAAGAGCACCTCTGCTATCCCTCACTTAGAAAGAGAAGCCATAAATAAATGTCTAATATTCTCCAACAGCTCACATCGTTAAGGAACTAGAAAAACAAGGCAAAAGTATGAAAACTTTTTCCAGCCAGAAAGGTCACACCCAAAACACCTGCATCTCCTTCCTTAGATGGACGCTGTCCCGGGTTCCTTGCTCAGTGAGATATGACAGAAGGAGCACAGGTGTTGAATTTAGACATACTAGGGTTCAAAGCCACTTGAACATTTACCAGCTATAAAAATTTAGGTTATGTGGTTAAGTTGTATAATCTGGGGAGAACAGTACACAAAAGGAATGCCGTGAAGAAATGAGTAAGATGATGAATATAAAAGAGCCTAGCATATTGCAAGGCATTTAACTGACTTTCCTTAAGTATTTTATTTTCCTCTTTTTCCCACAGACATGAAGTTACATAGAAGCAAATAATGGAAGGGGCTACATTGCATTAAGCACCAACTGTGACCCAAGCATGATAAATGTGCTTTATGCTTCTTGTATCATTTAAAGTCTTTTACTAAGCCTGTGAGGGAGCAGAGGTCATCCCCATATTGTAGATAAAGAAACCAAGATATAGTGTGGACTTATAACATGTTTGAGTTCCACTTCAAATAAATAGCAGGACTAGAGTTACGATCTAGTTGCTCTGGTTGTAAAACTCATTTCCTTTTGTTTCCCAAAGCCTGGATGTTGCTATTAGCTCTACTCTTCCTTTCGGGGAAAATGACAGTCTTCCAAATGTGCTTGCAAATTCCCTCAGTAAGATTCTGCTTAGTAACCCTAGCCTCCCTCTCCAATAGAAGGCTGATATTGCTTTCTCCCCAGAGCCAATACTCCAGGCCATGAGCTAGTTAGTGGTCTACCCAAAAGATGTTCCAGGATTCTACCATTTTTCCACCTTGCATATGCTCTCGGGGACAACGAAGGAGAGGAAAACATGTCAGAAGAGATACCAACCATATCAGGACTAACTAATTCACAAAATGAATTCACACTAGAGCTTGTTTCCACTGCCTGAAGAAACCTCCTGAACTAAAGACTAAAAGTGAAGCCTTTGGGATTTCACGATTCTTTCCTAAGCTAAGTGTAAAGGGAAGAGATGGAGACTGAGACTCCATTTATGAAATGTCTGGGAGGCAGTTATGAGCAGTGCCATTTTTCAGCTGGAAAAACTGGAGCCCGGAGCTTTCATAGCGGTGAAGCTGGGAACTGATGCCAGCTGTCTGACTCGAAACCCACTTCAACATCTCCCTTCCTATTTCTGAATTAAAATGTTTGGTCAGAATCAATTAAAACCTCAAGGACTTAAGAAAAGGAGACTGCATTAGCATTTGCCTTATGAGTGCTAACTCTCCTGTTCTCCTCACTTTGCTCTGTTCCCTCATTTTCACCTGCTGCATCAGACTGGTGTTATCAAAGCAGGTTCCCCAGTGGCAGCATGAACGGCAACTGGGAACCTGCTAGAAAGGCACGTTCTTGGGCTGCACTCCAGACCTCCAGAGCAGAAGCTCTGGGGTGCAGCCCAAATGGCCCTCCAAGTGATCTTGATGAGAACCACTGCTGAGATGGCTGGATGGCATCACTGACTCAATGGACATGAGTTTGAGCAAACTCCGGGAGATGGGTGAAGGACAGTGAAACCTGGCATGTTGTGGTCCATAGGGTCACAAATAATCAGACAAGACTGAGCGACTGAACAACTGCATTATCACCTAGAGGGCCTTCGAAAACAGCAGTTCCCAGGCCCCATCTGACTTTTGCTCAATGGTTTTAAAGTGGGGCCTGAGAATCCTTACTTTTAAAGTTCTCCTGGTGAGCCTGAACCATAAGCAGATGTAAGCATAGAATCCCCAGAAAATAAATGTTTACAATTAAATCATTTAGTGACACTGTGTACTGGATGCGTGAACTTTGCAAATGCACCCTTGGTTTAAATAATGGCCTCTCTTCTGATCAGCTGAGTGACCTTGGGAAAATGATTCCCCAGCCCCTTTCTCCTCATGTGCAAAACAGAATTAATAACACATACTTAGGGTTGTGAAAATTAAATGATAATATACAATGCTTGGCACAGTGTCTGGTACCTTGTAAGTACTAAATAAGCAGAAGCTATTTCTTTCAATCACCTAATAACAATGAAGAAAGCATAATCCACGTAAAGCACCTCTATTCTGTCAGACAGAAGGGGCTGAGCACACAGATGTGAGACTGTTGGGTATCTGCGAGGTACCTTTCCATTTCCTTGGGTCCTGCTGTGGGCAAGACTCTCTCCTGTGGGAAATATGACATCCTCTCATTATGTTGCCTTGCACCAATGAGATGCAAATGAACTTGGAAGGATGTGGAAGGGAACGCCACACCGGGAGGCAATGTGAGAGGATGTGGAAAGGATGCAAAGACAGAAAGGATGGTGCTACAGAGCTGTAGGTACTCACAGGAAATCCACGTTTCCAGGAAGGCGGAGCCACCTGACACAGGTGAAAACAGTGCCCAGCGGGGGGCTTCTGTCTGTCCTTCCCAAGATAGAGCTGCACCGTGTGTGCAGGGCAGGGGAGAAAAAGGCTGTGGAAAGGATACTGGGAAAGTGAGAGAGGCCGACAGAGGCAACAGAGGACAGGTGCCTACTGGACAGCAGAAATCAGCAGCTGAGGTTAAAATCCAGATTAGGAAAAGTACATTCTACGATCTCCATTCTAAAACAACTCTTTCCACTGCAGAGTGAAACAAGCAAATGCATCCTGTCCTGCTCGAAATCTGTTCATCTATTTTCCTGGGATAATGAAGTGGTTATTTGGGTCTCGATGTCTGTACTCAGGCTGTACGTTCTCTATGGAATATCCCTTCCCTTGCTTCTTCACGTAGCTAACTTCTCTTTCCGTCACAGGAAGCGATTCAGGGCTCAGCTCCTCCTGGAAGGCCACCCTGAATGCCTACCTCTTCCACACCCTGAACTCTGCTCGGTCTCCTCTCGGCATAGCTGTCTCACCCGGCATGTAACTTGTCATCTTTCCTTAATTCAGTATTTCCCAGGGTGTATTTCACACTCCACGAGTTCAAAAATCTGTTAGAAGATGTTATTTAAAACAAACTCTTGGTGTTTTATTTGGGGAAGAAATAAAGCTCTTGGTGTTTTATTTGGGAAAGGCTAAGCTGAACTACAGATGGATTTCTTTACTGATCCTAGAAATTTTTTCCTAAAAATCATCTATAGTCTCAGAGTGTACACTGTGGGCTAGGCTGCTATATTTTCATGGCACTGTCTGCTCTTTCTTCCTTAGTAGACTATGATTTCCTTGTGGGCCACAGTGTCTGCTCAGTGCTGCATATCTAGTGTCTACCTAAGCACTTGCTATATGGTAGACACTTGGTGAAAGTCAACCACATGCTAAAAGGCAAAATCATCACATCATTCCCCTTCTGAAAACCCTCTAGGGGCTTTCTCTTATCACCCTGAGGGAAACTCCATCTGCCTTACTTCAAGGCTCATGAGGCTCCACATTTAAAAAATCTTTTACCCTGCCTTTTGCCAATCCCCTCTCTGACTACATTCTGTTAAACTGGTCTTTTTGACTTCCTTAAAAGAATCAGTCCTAGTCCCCTCCTGAGCCTAAACACATGCTGTTTCTCATGCCATTCCTATGCCCACACGTTCACGTTGCTGAAACCATCTCCACTTTAAGGTCTCAACTCAAAAGTGTTCCCCCCCACCACACTGCACTCAGCATTTTGTTTCCATCATTACACGCATCAATATTTGCCACTGTCTTCTCTGTATATGTTCTTGCTATTGTATGGAATCCCCTCTTCTCACTGTAATGCAATATAAGCTAAACATTTGGGCTCACTGTTACCATCAAGAATGATGGAACAAAGAAGATGCTAAAAGAAGATTTGCTGGTTGCTAAATGAATGAATCAATCAATGCATCACAGCAGTTAAGAGCCCCAGCCTTCCTCCCAGAATGAGATCAAATCCTCACCCACCAAAGACTAGCTCTGTGACCAGGGCAAGTCATTTAAGTTCCAGAAGGCATCCTATAAAATAGGAAATAATGGACTTCTATTTATATAACAGATTGAGCATATTAATTAGTTTTCTCTCTCTCAAGTTGGGAGTGAAGTAAAAGTAAAGGGGTATTCCTTTTTTTAAAACTGTAGTAAAATAAACACAATATAAAATTGAAAATCTTAACCATTTAACCATTTTTTAGCTCAGTGTGCAATTAAGTGCATTCACACTGTTATGTAACTATCACTATCATCCATCTCCAGAACTCTTTTCATCTGGCAAAACTGTAGCTCTGTATGAATGAAACAATAAAGCCCCATTTTCCCCCTACTCTCGGCCCCTGGTAACCACCATTCTAATTTCTGTCTCTGAATTTAACTACTCTAGGTACCTTATATCAGTGGAGTCATATAGTATTTGACCTTCTGTGATTGTCTTATTTCACTTAATGTTTCCAAGGTTCATCTTTCAAAGTGTCAGAATTTCCTTCTATTTCCAGGCTGAATAGTATTCCATTGTATGTCTATCCCACATTTTATCTGTTCATCTGTCATTGGACACAGCTATTGTCAATACTGCTGCTTTGAACAGGGGTGTACACATATATCTCTTCAAGTCCTGTCTTCAATTCTCTTGGGTATATACCCAAGAATGGAATGCTGGATCACATGATAAGTCTATTTTTTAATTTTCTGAGGAACCACCATTCTGTTTTCCACAGTGGACACACCATTTTACATTCCCATCAACAATACACAGAACTTTCAATCTCTCTACACTCTTGCTAACACTCTCATCCTGGTGAGTGTGAGGTACAAGGGTACATCTTTTAAAAGAAATAAGGCCAAAAAAAATGTAAAAGGTGATAGCAGCAACAAACTTTTGGAAGCTTGGAAAGAAGAGCCATGAACCCTAAGTGACCTGAATCCTAAACTGGTTGTTAGGAAAGTTAAGAAGCAATGATGCCATCTGCCCTGCAGAACCCCCAAAGGCTTAGGAATTTAGTGGTACACATTATCTCTGGAAGTGACATTTGTGGTTGAAAATAGGAGGTCTGCTTGAAAGCCTATATAATAAAAAGGTAAGCTCAACACAGACATGACATTGGCATGACCATCCCTTTCCCCAACCTGGCCAAAGATTTATTCCCTGAAAAGAGCAAATTGGATCTGGATACAGGATACCAGGCAACGAGAGTAGGGATGCTGAAGTGCAAAGAGGAAAGAAAGAGCAAAAGATTTCATAATGAGTTTAGAGACATCCAACCTCATTCCTACCCTGCTTTCTTGAACTCAAGAAGCCAGGCCTGTATCCCTGCTATGGGATATTAAAATATTGGAAGATTTTTTTTCTGGGGACTCCAATGAAAGCAAGAGAAGAAATTCAAAGGTTCTCATAGTAAGCAAACCATCCAGCTTGCCCTATAGGGAGCACTGTGCTGATAAGCCCTGTAACAGAATTTTCAATCAGCTATTTAGTATCACATTCTCAAATATAAACAGCCAAGAATCACCTGAACATCTGAAGACAGCCTCTCATACAAAAGACAGACACCCAAATAAGCAGGCAGATTCAAAAGATAATAAAAATTTGGAGGCAATAGAGGAATCACATTATGCAGAGAGATTACATCTCTCTTGATGCATATACTACAGTGTGGGACCAGACACTCCATGCAAAACAAATGAACAATAGTTATTATCAAAATGATGGGCAGAGTTGTAGAACTAACTTAGCCACTGGCCCTAAAACAGTTGAGAGTTGAAATATGATATTTTGCTTTTACACATCCTAAGAGTATTCAGCCATTTTATTACAGAATTCCAGAGTTGGGAGGATGAGATCTGAGAAAATGACATAGCCTGATTCTTTGTATCCAATAAGGACAACATGTAAGTGCCTATTATTACTTTATAAGAGCAACATTTGATAAAAAAATTATTTTCATATTTTCAGAAACTTTTATACTTTATAATTAAAATTGTGCTTATAAAGGGCATCATGAAAAACAGAAATATGAATACATAATAGTGTTACTTTAAAGACTGCAAGTCACAAACTAGTATAAAATAGGGGTTTTAATTGTGTTAAATTGTCCAGGAAAAAAAGGCAAAGTTAATTAAAATTGTATTAGGGTATTTGAGTGGTGAGGTTGTTTTCTGCTTTCATTTACTTTTTGACTTTTCACTAGTTCCCTTTACTTTTACCTTTTTTTTGCAAAATAAAAGAAAAAATTAAGAGGGAGGAGATCATGCTGGTGTTACCTGGTTGCCTTTTTGGAAACCAACATTGACATATGCTCAAGATCACACTGCAGTGAAGTTCACTTGTGAAAAGGCCTCAGTCAAAGTCAGGCTGGGGAGAAGCCTTGGAGCCTGGGGCTGGCAGTGGGAATGGTGAGAAGAGCATTTAGAGGTGGGGGGCTTAACGAGGTGATAATGAGCCAAGGTGGTCCAAAGCTCCTGCTGCTGCTGCTAAGTCACTTCAGTCGTGTCCGACTCTGTGCGACCCTATAGACGTCAACCCACCAGGCTCCCCTGTCCCTGGGATTCTCCAGGCAAGAACACTGGAGTGGGTTGCCATTTCCTTCTCCAATGCATGAAAGTGAAAAAGTGAAAGTGAAGTCGCTCAGTCGTGTACGACTCTTAGCGACCCCATGGACTGCAGCCTACCAGGCTCGTCCATCCGTGGGATTTTCCAGGCAAGAGTACTGGAGTGGGGTGCCATTGCCTTCTCCTAAGGCCTTTCATATATCAAGTATTTCTGGATAATTATCAGTTTCAGGAGTTCCTGCAGCATTAGAGCAGCACCAGCCCAGGCAGGTTTTATCTCCCTGAAGGCTTAACTGAGTGCCTCAGCAGCTCTAGATTTCAGCCCTAAGTAACTGAGAAAGCTTCTCAGTGGATTGTCTTGAAGGCCGGAGACTAGAAAGCCACATCAGTGTTTGACAAGGAACTGCCTGGCAAAACTGAGTCAGGTACTGTGTTGATTCTGAGTTACAGCAGGTGGACATGCCCCTGCCCTCATGGAATGTGTAATCGACCATGAACATTAAGCTCATAATTACAAACAATCCATGAAAAATTCAAACATAATGAGTGTTATAAAAGGAAGTGCACAAGATTTGTGGTTTGCATAAAAATGACACAAATTCAACTGCACGCAAGATTCAGGAAGCAAATGAAGATGCAGAGAGAAATTAAGCAATATAAATAATGCAATTGATTTATTTCACCATCCCACTCAGGGAACCCAGACCTAGAGTAGGATGTAAATCCGCTGTTTGCTGGGTTTTGGCTTCAGCTCTGATTTTCTCATAGTGTGTCTCCTATTGTTACATATAATTCTTAACAAGCCCTCATATACAGTTCTGCAGGCCCTGAACAACTTCAGAGGGCACCATTTATATCATGGTCTCCTACCTGAGCTCCTGGGGATGCTCAGCTGAATGTGATATAATTCTTTCATTAACTTAGACCCTAAAATAGGCCAGTATCTCAAAGGAAGAAAAACTAAATACTGAATTTTTGCTTCTGCTGTTTTGTCAGTTTCCACTATAGATCTTGCTCCTACGGGATTTTCAAGGATAATTCTGGCTGACAAAATTCTCACCATAGGTACTGACTTTAGAACCAAATCTTCCATTTCGACAGGTTCCACCACATTCAGAGGGTGTATAAGAGAGATCTGATCTGGTCTACTAAGAAGAGCCTCCTTGTAGGTCACTGAGAGCAGAAGGATGAGCAGAACTTATCTAGGGAGAGAGGCTGGGAAAGCATGGCCAGCAGTGAGAAGAGGATTAGGTACCAAAGCAGGTAAGCATGGAATTGAAGGAACTAAACTTGTGACACAGAAAGGGCAGAAAGGAGAGGGCAGCCTAATTTACCTCCTACTAAGCCAAATCTTACCAACTCTGCAAGACCCCCTCACTGACTGATTTCACCAACATTAACCTAGAATTTACCCTTACTAAGAGACTTACTCCATGAGAGCTTTGGATCTCAAAGATCTCCATACCTTTTGATTCACAATTTTGACTTCTTCCTGCTCACACAGCACTTAATTATGGGCTGTCACTTCAGTTTTGGAAACACTCATGGGTTCCTGGGTGTGGTAATGTTGTTCTGTATTTTCCTTGTTTCTCAGGTTAACTCAAAGGTTCAGCTCTCAACTCTCTGACCAACCCGTGCAGTCTTTGGGTCAGGGCTGTCATGAATACATTTATGTGCCTGGCACAGTGCCAGGCCCAGAGTGGATGCCCAATATACATGGTTAGGTACTGTCACATGGGAAGTTTGAGGCACAGGGGGAGTTCCGCAAAGTTACAGAGGACACTCAACATAGTGACAGTCAGGTATAGGGGATAAACCTGCTCTATGGGGAAAAGCTGGAGTCTGAATCTGGCTTTTTCTTCTAATCTATGACTCAATGGGTAAAGAATCTGCCTGCAGTGCAGAAGACAAAGGAGACTGGGGTTCAATCCCTGGGTCAGGAAGATCCTCTGGAGGAGGAAATGGCAAGTTATTCCAGCATTCTTGCCTGGAAAATCCCATGGACCAAGGAGCCTAGTGAGCTACAGTGCACAGGGTTGCAAAGAATCGGACATAACTGAGCACACAGCCATAAAACACACTTTATCAAATATCTAGCTTTTACTTGTTTTTGAAATGTTGTCAAGTCACATCCCCACAGTGGTTTAGAGAAAGTTCTAGACCTAGCTTGGTTTCACTTCCTGGCTTCGTTGTACGAAACTGGATTAAGTTATTTAACCTCTCTATGCTTCTGAATGCATAGTTCCAAAGAATAGCAAGAAGAGATAAGAAAGCCTTCTTAAGCGATCAATGCAAAGAAAGAGAGGAAAACAACAGAATGGGAAAGACTAGGGATCTCTTCAAGAAAATCAGAGATACCAAAGGAACATTTCATGCAAAGATGGGCTTGATAAAGGACAGAAATGGTATGGACCTAACAGAAGCAGAAGATATTAAGAAGAGATGGCAAGAATACACAGAAGAACTGTACAAAAAAGATCTTCATGACCCTGAGAATCACGATGGTGTGATCACTGACCTAGAGCCAGACATCCTGGAATGTGAAGTCAAGTGGGCCTTAGAAAGCATCACTATGAACAAAGCTAGTGGAGGTGATAGAATTCCAGTTGAGCTATTCCAAATCCTGAAAGATGATGCTGTGAAAGTGCTGCACTCAATATGCCAGCAAATTTGGAAAACTCAACAGTGGCCACAGGACTGGAAAAGGTCAGTTTTCATTCCAATCCCAAACAAAGGCAATGCCAAAGAATGCTCAAACTACTGCACAATTGCACTCATCTCACATGCTAGTAAAGTAATGCTCAAAATTCTCCAAGCCAGGCTTCAGCAATATGTGAACTGTGAACTGTGAACTTCCTGATGTTCAAGCTGGTTTTAGAAAAGGCAGAGGAACCAGAGATCAAATTGCCAACATCCGCTGGATCATGGAAAAAGCAAGAGAGTTCCAGAAAAACATCTATTTCTGCTTTATTGACTATGAGAAAGCCTTTGACTGTGTGGATCACAATAAACTGTGGAAAATTCTGAAAGAGATGGGAATACCAGACCACCTGACCTGCAAGGAGAAATATCAATAACCTCAGATATGCAGATGACATCACCCTTATGGCAGAAAGTGAAGAGGAACTCATAAGCCTCTTGATGAAGGTGAAAGTGGAGAGTGAAAAAGTCAGAAAACGAAGATCATGGCATCTGGTCCCATCACTTCATGGGAAATAGATGGGGAAACAGTGGAAACAGTGTCAGACTTTATTTTTGGGGGCTCCAAAATCACTGCAGATGGTGACTGCAGCCATGAAATTAAAAGACGCTTACTCCTTGGAAGGAAAGTTATGACCAACCTAGATAGCATATTCAAAAGCAGAGACATTACTTTGCCAACAAAGGTTCGTCTAGTCAAGGCTATGGTTTTTCCTGTGGTCATGTATGGATGTGAGAGTTGGACTGTGAAGAAGGCTGAGAGCCGAAGAATTGATGCTTTTGAACTGTGGTTTGGAGAAGACTCTTGAGAGTCCCTTGGACTGCAAGGAGATCCAACCAGTCCATTCTGAAGGAGATCAGCCCTGGGATTTCTTTGGAAGGAATGATGCTAAAGCTGAAACTCCAGTACTTTGGCCACCTCATGTGAAGAGTTGACTCACTGGGAAATACTCTGATGTTGGGAGGGATTGGGGGCAAGAGGAGAAGGGGACGACAGAGGATGAGATGGCTGGATGGCATGACTGACTCGATGGACGTGAGTCTGAGTGAACTCCGGGAGTTGGTGATGGACAGGGAGGCCTGGCGTGCTGCGATTCATGGGGTCACAAAGAGTCGGACACGACTGAGCGACTGATCTGATCTGATCTGATGCTTCTGTTTCATCACCTGTAAAATGGGGATAACAGTCTCTTAGAAGACTTTTGAGTGAGTTATGTGAGCTATAACAGATAAAGCTCTCAGAATATTTCCTGGCACATAGAAGGGGCTCAATACATAAATACAGCTAAACTTACTATGTTCATGTTCTTGCTGTTTCCTCAAACCTGCTGAGTCACTATTTTTATTAGTTATAATTAAATGTAGTTACAAACCCACAAAAGACCGACATAAAAAACAAAACCAAATTTATCTTTTAGAGGAAGTCAAAAGAGCAAATTCAAAGCAGGTACTGTAGCACCACAAACGCTCACTCCTCTGCCATCCTTGATGTATGGCTCCTGTCTTCCTTATCTAAAATGGCTGCAGGAACTCCAGCCAGTCAACTTGATTCAGGTATGAAGGAAGGGTGCCTTTTTAGATGCCCCTCTCCACACTTAAAGGAGGTATCTGAGGAATTCCAAAGAATACTTCTGCTTACGTCATGTTGGCCAAAACTCAGATGAACATATGTAGGTGCAAAGGAAGCCAGGAAATGTAAAGATACCTATATTCAGCTAAAAGTCTGAATTTTGTTAAGAAAAGGGTAAGAATACATAGATGAGGTGGGCATGTGCCTCTGGGTCATGTGCCACTAGCTGGCAGTGAAGGGGGGAAGTTAATCGCAGTCCTACTCAGTTTTATCAAAGCTTTGGGGTTCACAGCAAATCAAAGGACATTTTCTGAGCACATGATCTCAAGATCTATAAAGCTCCCTCAACTTTAATTATTGTGAAAGCATATCTCTCTTAAAGGAGATGTAACTATAAGGGTCTGATTCACTTTAAATTATTGAAAAATTGATTTTTTAAAAAGGTGTTTGCTAGCCAAGACTTTTGGAACCATCTTAATGAGCTTAAAAAAAAAAAAAAACACTCTTTCTTCTGAAGAAGAGAATCAGGTTTTTTTTCCTGACAAAGAGAAAAACTAAGTATCCAGATTAATGTGTTTACATATTCCTTAATGATGGATAATCCATCTATCATAAGTCCTTGGCTTACAAAAAAAAAAATAAAAACACATTCTCATCACTCTGGTGGTGAATTTTATTTTAAAACACATATTATTTACTTTATATTAATTATGTATTATCAATAATTTGAGTGCTTTTTATTGCCAAATCTTTAAAAATAAATGCATGTGATAGTGAAACTTCACGGAGGCATTACTTACTGAAGCATTTTTCCAATCACAAGGATATAGATGAGGCTCGTAAAAAAGTCAGATCTGTGATTGAATATCCCTTTCAAAAAACATTATAGTTCTGAACAAATGCACTTTTACTCCCTGGCAAACTTACCAGACTTCTACTGTATCAGAGGAACAGTCCATAAGAAGCTACTGCTTTACAACCAACGGAAAGAAGGTGATAGAGTAGGCGTACTGTGTTGGAAAAAAGGGCAGGGAGAAACAGACAGAGTGCAGAAGACACATTGGATCTGGCCCTGTTCAGTGAGATGAGTCAGAAAACCAGTAAGCTGAATGATTCAGCACCATCCCCATGAAAAATGCATGAAGTGATTGGGGATGTAATTTACTGGTAAAGAGCATGAGTTTCGGAGTAATACAGGCCTGGTTTTGAATTCCTGCTCCTTCACCAAATAGCTATGAAAACTTAGCTAGTTATGTAAACTCTGTGAGCCTTGATTTTCATATCTGTAAAAGGAGATAGAAATAGGACCTGTACCTCATTGGTCTGTCAGAAAATTTACTTGATAATTCAAATAAAATGCTTGGCAACAGTTCCTGGTACATAACACACACTCAACAAATGATAACCATTATCAGGACACTGTTCCCTTTCTTCCTTTTTTTTAAATTTTTTTAATTGAAGGATAATTGCTTTACAGAATTTTGTTTTCTGTCAAACCTCAACATGAATCAACCATAGGTATACATATACCGGTATGTATACATATACATGCAGAAATACAGACCTGACAGAAGCAGAAGATGTTAAGAAGAGGTGGCAAGAAGACACAGAAGAACTGTACAAAAAAGATCTTCACGACCCAGATAATCATGATGGTGTGATCATTCACACTTACCTAGAGCCGGACATCCTGGAATGTGAAGTCAGGAGGGCCTTAGGAAGCATCACTACGAACAAAGCTAGTGGAGGCAATGGTATTTCAGTTGAGCTATTTCAAATTCTAAAAGATGATGCTGTGAAAGTGCTGCACTCAATATGCCAGCAAATTTGGAAAACTCAGCAGTGGCCACAGGACTGGAAAAGGTCAGTTTTCATTCCAATCCCAAACAAAGGCAATGCCAAAGAATGTTCAAACTACTGCACAATTGCACTCATCTCACACGCTAGTAAAGTCATGCTCAAAATTCTCCAAGCCAGGCTTCAGCAATATGTGAACCGTGAACTTCCAGATATTCAAGCTGGTTTTGGAAAAGGCAGAGGAACCAGAGATCAAATCGCCAACATCCACTGGAAAAAGCAAGAGAGTTCCAGAAAAACATCTATTTCTGCTTTATTGACTATGCCAAAACCTTTGACTGTGTGGATCACAATAAACTGTGGAAAATTCTGAAAGAGATGGGAATACCAGACCACCTGACCTGCCTCTTGAGAAACTTGTATACAGGTCAGGAAGCAACAGTTAGAACTGGCCATGGAACAACAGACTGGTTCCAAACAGGAAAAGGAGTATGTCAAGGCTGTATATTCACCCTACTTAACCACTCCAGAACTCTTGCCTGGAAAACCCCATGGACAGAGGAGCCTGGTAGACTATAGTCCATGAGGTCGCAAAGAGTCAGACACGACTGAGCAACTTCACTTCTTCATTTAACTTATATGCAGAGTACATCATGAGAAATGCTGGGCTGGAGGAAGCACAAGCTGGAATCAAGATTGCTGGGAGAAATATCAATAACCTCAGATATGCAGATGACACCACGCTTAAGGCGGAAAGTGAAGAAGAACTAAAGAGCCTCTTGATGAAAGTGAAAGAAGAGAGTGAACAAGTTGGCTTAAAGCTCAACATTCAGAAAACTAAGATCATGGCACCTGGTCCCATCACTTCATGGGAAATAGATGGGGAAACAGTGGAAACAGTGGCTGACTTTATTTTGGGGGGCTCCAAAATCACTGCGGATGGTGATTGCAGCCATGGAGTTAAAACATGCTTACTCCTTGGAAGGAAAGTTATGACCAACCTAGATAGCATATTAAAAAGCAGAGACATTACTTTGTCAACAAAGGTCCGTCTAGTCAAGGCTATGGTTTTTCCAGTAGTCATGTATGGATGTGAGAGTTGGACTATAAAGTAAGCTGAGCGCCGAAGA
>NW_011486910.1:243381-246576 GCF_000754665.1 Bison bison bison | reverse complement strand
AGACAGTGTATGGATGTGAGAGTTGGACTGTGAAGAAGGCTGAGCGCCGAAGAATTGATGCTTTTGAACTGTGGTTTGGAGAAGACTCTTGAGAGTCCCTTGGACTGCAAGGAGATCCAACCAGTCCATGGTAAAGGAGATCATTCCTGGGTGTTCATTGGAAGGATTGTTGGTGAAGCTGAAACTCCAATACTTTGGCCACCTCATGCGAAGAGTTGACTCATTTGAAAAGACCCTGATGCTGGGAAAGATTGAGGGCAGGAGGAGAAGGGGACAACAAAGGATGAGATGGTTGGATGGCATCACCAACTCGATGGACATGGGTTTGGGTGTACTCTGGGAGTTGGTGATGGACAGGGAGACCTGGCATGCTGAGGTTCATGGGGTCGCAAAGAGTCGGACACGCCTGAGCGACTGAACTGAACTGACTGATACATATATCCCCTCCCTTTTGAACTTCCCTCCCATCTCCCTTCCCATCCCACTCCTCTGGGTTGATACAGAGCCCCTGTTTGAGTTTCCTTAGCCATAGAGCAAATTCCCCTTGGCTGTCTATTTTACATATGGTAATGTAAGTTTCCCTGTTACTCTCTCCATGCATCTCACCCTCCCCTCCCCTCTCCCCATGTCCACACGTCTATTCTCTATGTTTGTTTCTCCATTGCTGCCCTGTAAGAAAATTCTTCAGTACCATTTTTCTAGATTCCGTATACATGCATAAGAATATGATATGTATCTTTCTCTTTCTGACTTGCTTCACTCTGTATAATAGGTTCTAGATTCATCCACCTCATTAGAACTGACTCAAATGCATTCCGTTTTATGGCTCAATAATATTCCATTCTGCATATGTACAACTTCTTTATCCATTCATCTGTCGATGGACATCCAAGTTGCTTCCATGTTCTAGCTGTTGTAAACAGTGCTGCAATGAACAATGGGATACATGTGTCTTACTCAATTTTGGTTTCCTCAGGGTATATGCTTAGAAGTGGGATTGCTGGGTCATCAGTCAGTTCAGTTCAGTTGCTCAGTCGTGTCTGACTCTTTGCGACCCCATGAACCGCAGCACACCAGGCCTCCAAGTCCATCACCAACTCCTGGAGTTCAACGAAACTCATGTCCATTGAGTCGGTGATGCCATCCAATTCTCTGCAATCCCCTTCTCCTCCTGCCCTCAATCTTTCCCAGCATCAGGGTCATATGGTGGGCTTATTCCTAGTTTTTTAAGGGATCTCCATAATGTTGAAAGGTTGTTGTTGAATCACACGAAGACACCGGGATTCTTGGCCCCCGGAGGAGAAGAATTCAATCCAGGGTCAGAGACAAGGCTTGATTGCTCAGAGCTTTTGTGTAATAAAGTTTTATTAAAGTATAAAGGAGATAGAGAAAGCTTCTGACATAAGCATCAGAAGTGGGTACAAAGAGTACCCGCTCGCTAGTGTTAACAATGAAGTTATATAATCCAAAGAATGTCTGGAGGCTTGTAAAGACCAGGTCTACTCCCATAATTTACATTTTAAGGTAACAGAAGGTTTAATCCAGAGACTGTCCTTAGGCAGCATACATTATTGTTATATAATCCTAAGGAATGTGGAGAAAGAAAAAAAGTTTTTCCTTTCTTCCTCCTTGAGAATTCCAGATCCCTCTCTCCTTGGGGACCCCTAGACTCCTTATCAACCTGCCTAGGAACTGATTCTCTCAATGTCTTCCAAAGTGGCTGTATAAATTTACATTCCCACCAACAGTGCAAGAAGGTTCCCTTTTCTCCACACCCTCTCCAGCATTTATCGTTTGTAGACTTTTTGATGATGTCCATTATGACTGGTGTGAGGTGATAGCTCCTTGTGGTTTTGATTTGCATTTCTCTAATAATGAGAGATGTTGAGCATCTTTTCATGTGTTTGTTAGCCATCTGTATGTCTTCTTTGGAGAAATGTCTGTTTAGGGTTTTTTTCCCCACTTTTTGATTGAGGTGTTTGTTTTTCTGGCATTCAGTTGTATGAGCTGCTTGTATATTTTGGAAATAAATCCTTTGTCAGTTGTTTCATTTGCTATTATTTCCTCCCATTCTGAGGGTATGTCTTTTCACCTTGCTTATAGTCTCCTTTGCTGTACAAAAGCTTTAAAGTTTAATCAGGTCCCTGTTTTTTATTTCTGTTTTTATTTCCATTACTCTAGGAGGTGGGTCATAGACGATCTTGCATTGATTTATGTCATCGAGTGTTCTGCCTATGTTTTCCTCTAAGAGTTTTATAGTTTCTGGTCTTACACGTAGGTCTTCAATCCATTTTATCTTTGTGTATGGTGTTAGGAAGTGTTCTAATTTCATTCTTTTACATGTAGCTGTCCAGTTTTCGCAGCACCACTTGTTGAAGAGGCTATCTTTGCCCCATTGTATATTCTTCCCACCTTTGTCAAAAATAAGATACTCATAGGTGCATGGGTATATTTCTGGGCTTTCTATCTTTCTTTATAGTCCAACTCTCACATCCATACATGACTACTGGAAAAACCATAGCTTTGACTAGACAGACCTTTGTTGGCATAGTAATGTCTCTGCTTTTTAAGAAGCTGTCTAGTTTGGTCATAATTTCTCTTTCAAGGAGCAAGCGTCTTTTAACTTCATGCCTACAGTCACCATCTGCAGTGATTTTTCAGCCCCCAAAATAAAGCCTGTCACTGTTTCCACTGTTTCCCCATCTATTTGCCATGAAGTGATGGGACCAGATGCCATGATCTTAGTTGTCTGAATGTTGAATTTTAGGGCAACTTCAACTTATGTTGAATAACAGTGGTGAAAGTGGACACCCTTGTCTTGTTCCTGATCTTAGGTGAAATGCTTTCAGCTTTTCATCATTGACAATAATGTTTGCTGTAGGCTTATCATATATGGCCTTTACTATGTTGAGGTAGGTTCCTTCTACGCCCATTTTTTGAAGAGTTTTAATCATAAATGGGTGCTGAATTTTGTCAAAGGTGTTTTCTGCATCTATTGAGATTATCATATGGTTTTTATCTTTCAATTCATTAATATGGTGTATCACATTGATTGATTTACATATATTGAAGAATCCTTGTCCGTGGAATAAACACAACTTGATCATGGTGTATGAGCTTTTTGATGTGTTGCTGAATTCTGTTTGCTAAAATTTTGTTGAGGATTTTTGCATCTATGTTCATCAGTGATATTGG
>NW_011486910.1:237492-243281 GCF_000754665.1 Bison bison bison | reverse complement strand
TGTTGCTGAATTCTGTTTGCTAAAATTTTGTTGAGGATTTTTGCATCTATGTTCATCAGTGATATTGGCCTGTAGTTTTCTTTTTTGTGTTGTCTTTGTCTGGTTTTGGTATCAGGGTGATGGTGGCCTCATAGAATGAGGGTGGATGTATTCCTTCCTTGGAAAGTTTTTGAAAGAGTTTTAGAAGGATTGGTGTTGGCTCTTCTCTAAATGTTTGATAGAATTCTCCTGTGAAGCCATCTGGTCCTGGGATTTTGTTTTTTGGGAGATTTTTGATCACAGCTTCAATTTTGGTGCTTGTAATTGGGTTGTTTATAATTTCTATTTCTTCTTGGTTCAGCCTTGGAAGATTGAACTTTTCTTAGAATATGTCCATTTCTTCCAGGTTATTCATTTTATTGCCATATAGTTGGTCATAGTGGTCTCATAATCCTTTGTATTTCTACATTGTCTGTGGTAACATCTCCTTTTTCATTTCTAATTTTGTTGACTCGATTCTTCTCTAGTTTTTTCTTGATGAGTCTGGCCAAAGGTTTGTCAATTTTGTTTATCTTCTCAAAGAATCAGGTTTTAGTTCTTTTAATCTTTACTACTGTTTCTTTCATTTCTTTTTCAATGATTTCTGCTCTGAACTTTATGATTTCTTTCCTTCTCCTAATTTTGGGGGATTTTCTATTCTTCTTTTTCCAGTTGTTTTAGGTATAAAGTTAGGTTGTCTATTTGAGATTTTCTTGTTTCTTGAGGTAGCTATATACTTATATTCTTGTATTGCTATAAATTTCCCTCTTAGCACTGCTTTTACTGAATCCCACGAGTTTTGAGTTGCCATGTTTTCACTGTCATTTGCTTCTACAAATGTCTTATTTCCCTTTTGATTTCTTCAGTAACCTGTTGGTTATTTAGAAACGTATTGCTTAATCTCCGGGTGTTTGTGTTTTTTACAGTTTTTTTCTTGTAATTTAGTCTCAAAGCATTGTGGTCAGAGAAGATGCTTGATAAGATTTCAACTTTCTTAAATTTACTGAGGTTTAATTTGTGACCCAAGGTGTGGTCTATCCTGGAGAATGTTCCATGTGCACTTGAGAAGAAAGGGTATTCTTCTGCATTTGGATGGAATGTCCTGAAGAAATCAATGAGATCCATCTCATCTAGTGTATCACTTAAGACTTGTGCTTTCTAAAAAAAAAAAAAGACTTGTGCTTTCTTATTAATTTTCTGTTTTGATGATCTGTCCATTGGTGTGAGTGGGGTGTTAAAGTCTCCTACTATTATTGTGTTACTGTCAGTTTCTTCTTTTATGTTTGGTAGTGTTTGTCTTAGGTATTGACGTGCTCCTTCTTTGCGTCCATAGATGTTTACAATTGTTATGTCTTCCTCTTGGATTGATCCCTTGATCATAATGTAGTATCCTTCCTTATCTCTTGTGATATTCTTTATTTTAAGGTCTATTTTGTCTGATATGAGGATTGCTGCTCCATCTTTCTTTTGCTTTCCATTTGTATGGAGTATATATTTCCATCCTCTCACTTTCAGTCTATATGCGTCTTGAGGTCTGAAGTGGGTTTCTTGTAGACAGCATATATATGGGTCTTGCTTTTGTATCCATTCAGCCAGTCTGTGTCTTTTGGTTCGAGCATTTAATTCATTTACATTTAAAGTAATTATTGATATATATGTTCCTATTGCCATTTTTGTAATTGTTTGGGGTTTGATTTTGTAGAACTTTTTCTTCTTTTGTATTTCTAGACTACATAAGTCCCTTTAACATTTGCTGTAAAGCTGGTTTGGTGGTACTGAATTCTCTTAACTTTTGCTTCTCTGAAAAGCTTTTTATTTCTCCATCAATTTTGAGTGAGATCCTTGCTGGGTCCAGTAATCTTGGTTGTAGATTTTCCCCTTTCAGTACTTTAACTATATCCTGCCATTCCCTTCTGGGCTTCAGAGTTTCTGCTGAAAGATGAGCTGTTAAACGTATGGAGTTTCCCTTGTATGTTACTTATTGTTTCTCCCTTGCTGCTTTTCATATTCTTTCTTTGTGTTTAGTCTTTGTTACTTTAGTATGTGTCTTGGCGTGTTTCTCCTTGGGTTTATCCTGAATGGGGCTCTTTGTGTCTCTAAGACTTGACTGACTATTTCGTTTTCCATGTTGGAGAAATTTTCAACTCTAATCTCTTCAAAAATTTTCTCATACCCTTTCTTTTTCTCTTCATCTTCTGGGACCCCTATAATTTGAATGCTGGTACACTGGATATTGTTCCAGAGGTCTCTGAGACTATCCTCAGTTCTTTTCATTCTTTTTACTTTATTCTGCTCTTGAAAAGTTATTTCCATCATTATATCTTCCAGCTCACTGATTCATTCTTCTGCTTCAGATATTCTTCTATTTATTCCTTCCTGAGTATTTTTAATTTCAGTAATTGTGTTGTTTGTCTCTGTATGTTTATGCTTTAATTCTTCTAGCTCGTTGTTAATTGACTCTTGCATTTTCTCCACTTTGTTTTCAAGGTTTTTGATCATCTTTATTATCATCATTCTGAATTCTTTTTCAAATAGTTTGCCTATTTCCTCTTTGTTTATTTGGGCTTCTGTGTTTCTAAGTTGTTCCTTCATTTGTGCAGTAATTCCCTGCCTTTTCATGATTTTTTTTTTTTTTTCACTTATTGAGTTTGAGGTCTCCTTTTCCCAGGCTTCAAGGCTGCATTTGTTCTTCTTTTTGGTTTCTGCCCTTCTAAGATTGGTCCAGTGGTTTGTGTAAGCTTTGTATAGGGTGAGATTTGAGCTGAATTTTGTTTGTTTGTCTGTTTTTCCTCTGATGGGCAAGGCTGAGTGTGGTGGTAATCCTGTCTGCTGATCACTGGATATGTATTTTTGTTTTGTTTAGATGAGGCATCCTGAACAGGGTGCTACTGGTGGTTGGGTGATGCCGGGTCTTGTATTCAAATGGTTTCTTTTGTGTGAGTTCTCTCTATTTGATACTCCTTAGGGTTAGTTCTCTGGTAGTCTAGGGTCTTGGAGTCAGTGTTCCTACTCCAAAGGCTCAGGGCTTGATCTTTGGTCAGGAACGAAGATTCCACAAGTGGTTGGTTCTGGCATTAGTGAGTGAAGTTGCTCAGTTGTGTCCGACCACATGGACTGTAGCCTACCAGGCTCCTCTGTCCATAGGATTTTCCAGGCAAGAGTACTGGAATGGGTTGCCATCTCCTTCTCCAGGAGATCTTCCTGACCCTGGGATTGAACCAGGGTCTCCCGCATTGTATGCAGACGCTTTACGGTCTGAGCCACCAGGGAAGGGGCAATGTATTAAGTGACATTGAAATAGATACCCAAAAACAAAAAACTGAAGATGAACCTCAAACAAATGGCAGTTACAAAGTCAGGCAAATAATACTTAAAATAATGGAATATACACATATACATATATACCCATAAGCAAAGTTAGAACAGTCCAACTAAAATAAAGTACAGTAGATTGACCTGAAAAACAAAGGAAATCAAAAATTATATTTACCAGTTAAGAACAAAACTAACTTAAGCACAAATCAGAAAACAAAATGAAAGCAAGCTGCTAAGTGTGGAATAAAGCAGTGAAAACAAAATGAACAAATATATTGAGAGGGAAGGAAAGAAAGGATAGATATGCAAAGTTAAATAGAGGTAGATAAAGAAAATTTGTATTTCTGCTTTATTGACTATGCCAAAGGCTTTGACTGTGTGGATCACAACAAACTGTGGAAAATTCTGAAAGAGATGGGAATACAAGACCACCTGACCTGCCTCTTGAGAAATCTGTATGCAGGTCAGGAAGCAACAGTTAGAACTAGACATGGAACAACAGACTGGTTCCAAATAGGAAAAGGAGTACGTCAAGGCTGTATATTGTCACCCTGCTTATTTAACTTATATGCAGAGTACATCATGAGAAACGCTGGACTGGAAGAAACTCAAGCTGGAATCAAGATTGCCGGGAGAAATATCAATAACCTCAGATATGCAAATGAAACCACCCTTATGGCAGAAAGTGAAGAGGAATTAAAAAGCCTCTTGATGAAAGTGAAAGTGGAGAGTGAAAAAGTTGGCTTAAAGCTCAACATTCAGAAAACGAAGATCGTGGCATCTAGTCCTGTCACTTCATGGGAAATAGATGGGGAAACAGTGGAAACAGTGTCAGACTTTATTTTTTTGGGCTCCAAAATCACTGCAGATGGTGACTGCAGCCATGAAATTAGAAGACACTTACTCCTTGGAAGGAAAGTTATGACCAACCTAGACAGCATATTAAAAAGCAGAGACATTACTTTGCCAACAAAGGTCCGTCTAGTCAAGGCTATGGTTTTTCCTGTGGTCATGTATGGATGTGAGAGTTGGACTGTGAAGAAGGCTGAGCACTGAAGAATTGATGCTTTTGAACTGAAGTGTTGGAGAAGACTCTTGAGAGTCCCCTGGACTGCAAGGAGATCCAACCAGTACATTCTGGAGATCAGCCCTGGGATTTCTTTGGGAGGAATGATGCTAAAGCTGAAACTCCAGTATTTTGGCCACCTCATGCGAAGAGTTGACTCACTGGAAAAGACTCTGATGCTGGGAGGGATTGGGGGCAGGAGGAGAAGGGGACGACAGAGGATGAGATGGCTGGATGGCATCACTGACTCGGTGGACGTGAGTCTGAGTGAACTCCGGAAGCTGGTGATGGACAGGGAGGCCTGGTGTGCTGTGATTCATGGAGTCGCAAAGAGTCGGACACAACTGAGCGACTGAACTGAACTGAACTGAAAGAAGATTTGTATACATTAAAGATTAACTGCATGGGGAAAAGAAGAGTAGGAAAAGCAAACAAAGGAATAAATATAGAAAAAATAATAATAGCTTTAACAAATTTTTTTAAAGAGAAAAGAAGAAGAGAAGAAAGGCAATCTCCACAGAACTGCAAAGCCCAACATAGAGGCAGAGGTTTATAACAACAACTGAGAAAAATAGAAAAGCTCAAAAGCTTAATTAGATTTCATAGTGCCAATAAAATCAACAATTACAATGGGGGGGGGGAAGAAAAGAAAAAAGAAATCCAAAAGAATCTACAGAAGAAGTCAACACATAAGAATAATAAATGTTTTTCTTAAGTCACTGCTGTCAGAGTCCTTTCCCATGCTGGGAGTCACAGTCCACCTCACCTCCCTAGGATGCCCTCCAACACTGTGCTGATCTCTGGACCTTCTGTGGGGGCTGCTCAGATTCTAATCTGGTCCTACTCCTGTGTGTTCTTGCCTCCAATGTCCACAGCTATCAGAACTAGTGTGTTTTCTTTTGTGGGAGCTCTCAATGACTTTTTATATATTCCATAGACAGTTGACTGTGTGGATTTAATCTGCAGCTAACACAGTTGGTGGCAAGGTTTTGGGTCTTCTTCCTTAGCCACACTGCCCCTGGGTTTCAATTGTGGTTTTATTTCCACCTCTGCATGTGGGTCGTCCACTGGGGTTTGTTCCTGAGGACTTGGGTTTGCCCCTGTTGAGGGCCAAGTGTGGAGGTGGTGCAGCTTCTTGGGTTGCAGGGGTTCTGATAGCACCAGGTACTCAAGGGAGTTGGCAGCTAGGGGAGCAGGAAATACAGTGCTCTAGAAGGGTATGGAAACCAGTATTGGCCAATACGCTCCAGTATTCTTGCCTGGAAAACCCCCCTCCCTGACAGAGAAGCCTAGCAGGCCACTGTCTACAGGATCACAAAGAGCTGGACACGACTGAAGCGACCCTGTGCACATAGGCGCAAGATTTTTTTTTTTTTTTTGCCTGTGGCAG
>NW_011486910.1:224526-237392 GCF_000754665.1 Bison bison bison | reverse complement strand
AGTCTTTCTCTATAGCTCCACCTGTTCAGGCACTAAGAGGGCTCCCTTGCCTGGGGTCCTTCTCTGCGTTCAGCTAATCAGGCACATAGAGGGGCCCCCCTGGTTCGGGTTCTACTCTGTAGATTGGCACGTCAGTCACTTAAAGGGGCACCCAGGGTGGGGTCCTACTCTGTAGTTCAGTGCATCAGGCGTTTGATGGGCCAGCCTCTATTCTTAAGCTCCCGATGCTGGTGTGTGGGGAGAGAGAGGCTACGGTGATGGCTCCACACCCTACGCGTGACTCAGCAGTATCGCCTTGCTTCCATGGCTGCCTGGCTTTCCTCCACAGGCATTTCCCACCATGATCTCCTCCCTCACATCCCCTAGATTCATTTCTCTGTAGTCAATAGCAGCCCTCACTCTGGGATTGCTACACAATCCCTAAACTCCAGCTCCCAACCCCTGCACCTTCCAGGGGACCTGCGTCCCTGTCCAGGGTATGTATGGCTCCATCAGGGACTGTCTGATTCTCATTCCATTTAGGCTGCCACAGATCAGCTGTTCACTCTTAACCTTAAATATTTCTTTTCTGTCTAAGACAATTTCCCTGATGTGGGGATTGGACCCCTGCTTCAGCTCCCCCACCTGCTGAGGGCAAGTCCATTCCTACTAACACTCCTGTTTTCCCCCCTAGTTCCTTCATCCTGCCGAGTTTTGCGTGGTTCTGTATATTCTTTTCCACTGGTCAGGCACTCCTGTCCACTCTCAGCTGGTGTTCTGCATGCACTTCTGTGTCTGAAGGTGTATTCCTGATGCATCCATGGAGAGAGATGCACTTCATGTCCACCTACTCCTCTGCCATCTTGTTCTCTCTTTCCTCCTCTTTTTATACTAGACATCCTCCTGTCACAAACCCTGCATCTTTAAACTTTTATTCTTTAAAAAAAAAGCCACACCGCTGGAGGTATGGGTGGGAGTGCAGATGACTATTTGAATTCATCCCCCCAGGACTTCTAATTTCATTGAAGCTGGAATAACAGCGCAGAAATTGCTTTAGACAAGGGTTTCTGCTCTTGCTGTTGATTTAACCTGTCACTATCTGCTAAAAATGAAAATGCAAATTTGAACAAAGCCAAGGTTTCATCTAGGACAGGAAGGCAACATTTAAGTTGGCAAAAATTGAATGAAAATGCCACTTACTGAGCTGGCACAACAGAAATACCTCAAAAAGTCAAGAAAAAAAAAATCAAACTAGATATAGAAAACAGACAATTTATGACTTAAGACCATAGTAGAAAGTAGACCTGCTTAGGTAAAGTTTGAAAATATCATCAAAAATTCCAGAGAAGGCTATTTTATTTTTATATGGCCTGTATATCCTTTTCAGTAACAACAATAAATGAATAATCTGTTTTCTCCAGATCCCACACAGGGGATGCACATCCCTGTGCACATCCCAGGCAGGGACCAGATGTGTTTTCATCATACCAGTATTTTGCACAATGCTTGGCACGTGGAATACTCAATAAACTTTGGTTGAACAAATTAGTGAAAGAATACAAGAAGGAGTAATTTTCATCAGCATTTTTCTCCAAGTCATACTGAGACTGTTCCTGGATCATCACCAAATTTGGCCAAAGCCATTGAGAAGTCACCACATGAAGTATTAATAGTAATCTTTCTGTTCTGCAGGAGATGAAGGAAGTTAGCCAGGTCACAGGCCCTCTCGTAGGAAATGGCTGGAAAGAATCTGAAAGATTATCTACTTCAATGGGTCTCAAAGTGTGGCTGGAGACCATCACCTGGGAACTTGCTGGAAAGGCCCCACTCCATACCTTGAACCAGAAATGCCACGGGGGGCCTGGAAATCAGTGTTTTAAGAAGTCCTTCAGTTTGAGAAAAACTGATAATAGTCCAATCTTCTAAGTCTACAAGAAAGGAAATGGAAACCCAGAAAGGGCTTTGATTCCAGAATCAACTTCTGTAATAAGCAGAAAGTTTAACAGTGCCAAATTTACCACTTCTTGGCTTTGTGAGATTATTTCACTTCAGTTTTAGGTCTCTTACCCATAATACTGGGAAGAATAATACTTACTCATGGTGGTTATAATAACTAAATGATATCTTATATAACGAACATAGAATACGGTAGACTTTCAACCAAGTTAAGTTCTCATATCACCATGTTTCCCCATGCTTTAGGGTAGACTGTGAAACAGTCTCATAGGATTTGACACTCATTTCTACTAAAAATAGAGAAAAAGATGTTGGGAAACTCACATTCAACTTAATTTGTATGGCAGAGACTAATATCTGGTCCCCAATATACATCCTCTGTCCCTTCTATGGTGCAAGGTATTTTGGGTGGACACATGGCCATCAGCTAAAGAATGCCTTGTGACTAGGTTCTGGTCAACGGGATGAGAGTAAAGTGATCTGTATAAGTACTTGTTCATGACCTTGAAGAAGAGAACCATATGTTCCCCCTCCTCTTTGTTCCTGAGGGCTGGAATGGTTCTTCCTTCAGACATATGGTCAAAGCCCTGTGAATGACAGAACACCAGTGGAAAAGCCTGTATCCCTGAATCCATTCAGGTGCAGTACAGCCCTGAACTACAAGAAAGAAGACCTTTTTTTGTTTGTTTGTTTGAGTCACTTTAATTTGAGATTTTATTACAGCAATAGCTTATACTCTAAGTAATAAAAATCAGAAACTCTAGTCATATATATGTTCATCCACAGACAATCATAAAATTGTATGGTATATATACTGGATTCTTTCTTGCTGTGCCCAAAGGGGTTAGAGTGTTCTGGCAAAGGCAATTATTTCAATGTACAAACTAAATCTCAGACAATGCAGGGTTGTCAAATAAATAAAAACTATTTTCTGGTCCTACATACACTTGTATGTAGTTTTAGGACCAGAAAATAGTTTTTATTTATATATATATATATAGTTTTTATTTATATATATATATATGAAATAGGATTCTATACAGAATATACACACATATGTACATAGACACAAAATTTCCCCCTTGGGAAATGTAGTCAAGATTCTTATCTCCAAACTTATTAAATGTTTTTATGCACCCTCTCTCTTTTAAATAAATGGTAATTTTTCCAAGGGTGAGAACTTGCTCAAATATGAAAACATTTGCCCGTGATTCATATAATTGAGCTTGAGGTTGGAGTTTGCTACCATGAAAACTACAGACTTCACTTCAGATTTGTGTCTGGCAAGCCCACAGGAGTTCTAACATCAGTCTGGCTTTTGAAATAATTCCAGGGTGACCTAAGCCATTAAAAGAGGACTCAGCTGGTGATAAAAAGATCCTGGTAAACACAATCATCAACTTGACAAACACATTCGTCTAGAGACATCTAACCCTTGGTCTATACCCCTATAAACTGAAGTTTCTGAATAGTTTAGCATACATGAGAGAGCACAGATTGTGTTCACCATCTGGTTATCAGCCCTGTTCTTCCCCTACTTGCAGAGCTCGGCTGATGATGGCATGAGGAAATAAATCAATTACCCTAGCCAAAAAGCAGTGAACATAGAACTGAACTAGTATTCACAGCATCAGGAAATAGGATTCTATAAATCAGAATTTTTTTTCCTATCAGTTTTCAAAGATACTCTCTGTGAAACATAACCCAATACAGACACATTCCCACAGGAACACGTGTTTCTTCATATGCACACAGCCGACGTAAAGCGGAGCAGCGCACCTCTTGGGAAGTCTGTCTTCCCAAGTCAGAAAGCTGTTCAGTTCAATCTCGAGCCCCTTAGCTTTGCTGATATAATGTCTAAAGTTTTTCCAATTAGTTGAACTTCATATGGTTTCAGCATAATGGAAAAACAGGCCCTGTAGGAACCTGTGCCTTGTAACGTCTAGGTTGAAAGTAAAAGAGTCAGTAGAATCGAACGTTAAACTGGCTAATTTACTGTCACAAAAACTCTATTTTGTTGGTGTTCATGTTTAATGGAAATACACAGCTTTGCTCTCTACCTGGCTCCCACAGGTCTATGGTTCTGATGAGAAAGTAATTGTTGAAGAAAGAAGATGAGAATCAGGAAGAGAAGAACTGTGTAGCTAAAATGCACAAACGAAACAGAAGGTGGGTTTAGGCCCAGGACCTGCCTCAAGCTAATTCAGAGACTGTCCCTAGTTATTTCTCCTTTGTGGGCTTCACTGTTTCCCTTGTAAAGCCAGTAGGTGTGCTTCATGTTTCTTTTTAAGTACTAACATTCTAAAAATATATATTTTTTAATTTAAAGAACTTTATATTGTTAAGGAAAGAAATGACAAAATGAACCCCATTATTTCCTTGTTTAAAATGCTTCAAGGTCCTTGATGCCTAATGCAATAGTTTTTAACATTTTGATTGTGCATGCCACTAAAAGTCTTTAGCATCAGTTCCCAATATATATTTATTACTTATAAATTACATTACATATTTGTGCTATTGAATTTATGTATTATGTGTGCATTATGCAACATACATAAAAGTGGAATTTAAAAATAATGAAATTAAAAGTAAACAGAAATTCTAAATTTCTTTCCATACTCAGTGGACCATCTTGGCTGACATCATTTGAGGTATAAAATCTCATTTAGAGAACATGAAGATACAGGATAAAGTTTAAGCAACTCATTGTGCATAGAAAGGTCATTCATTATCATTTGATTCCTGCTTACTTTTCCAGTTTCATCTCTCCCCTTTCCTGGCCTCTAACTCAGTGTTCCAGAAATTTCTTCCCTGAACATACCCCATCACTCAGTTTGAATCTTTATTTATGCTGTCACTTCTATCAGCAATACCCTTCACCTGGATAGCTCTTCACCTGGAAAACACCTTCTCATCTATGGCAGAGACTATGGCTTGCCTACTTAGTTACAGAACCTCCCCTTTCTTAATTATACAACTCTTGTTTTTATTGGCAGCTGAAATGTAACCAGTGAAAAATTTATCTTTTTTTCAGCTTCCCTTAGTTGTAATCGTGTAAAACCATTCTGGCCAATGAGATGTAAGCAGAAGTGGTAGATGAACTGTAACATTCTAAAATGGAAGCAGACTCATTGAACATGAACACTTTTGCTCTTGGTCTTCCTCATCTTCCTAGAACATGGACTTGACCCTGAAGGCAACCATAGTAAGACCATCAGATGAGGCTCCATGGTGAGGACAAGGGTATGATGTGTAGAGGACTGAAAAAGGGCAGTCAACCAGAAGACAGACATCAGAGGGGGAGATGGTGGCAGAAGGGGAGGCCAAGATGGGGTTTTGTTTTGTGCCCCAAGAGCATTTGGAATTCTAGAGAAGGTTTATGCTGTGAAGTCACAGGATTTGATTTTCATTATAGAAAGTTCATGCTGGCTACAGTATGCAGAATGGGATGAAGAAGGCAAGTTTCCACTCAGTGAGAAGTGTCAGAAGCCTGTTGAATAGCCCAGAAGGGAGATTACGGGACTATAAACTTGGTGGCATTTAAGGTGGAGAGTGTATGAATTAGAGATACTCAGAGGATGAAACTGACAGCACTTGGTAATTGATTAGACATGTGAAATCAAAGAAAAGGAGATGTCAAGGGCTTGCAAAACAAAACAACAAATGAATGATCCCCACCCTGTGTGCTGATAATCACAACGTGGAGCACTGCTGGAGAAAATCACACCACAGGGCAGATTAATAGTAAATCCATGACTGCCCCTCACCCGGGCTCTTAGGACTATTCATTAATCCTCCAAGTTCTCTCTAATTACTTTGCTCCCCTACTCCCTACTTAAACCTGGTCTACTCTTCTCAAACTTCTGACTCCTCCAGTTCTCTACCACACTCACAGAGAAAATATAAGTCACCTGAAGAAAGCTCCCTCAACTTTCCATTCTGAGCTTACATTTCCCCAGGTCTGCATTCTTTTTTTTATATCAATCGTAGGGTTAAATCCCTGCTCTTGTCTAGAAGTCACTGCTTCCTGCCTTCTCCGAAACCTTACATGCTCATTCTCCCTTCTCTCTCTGATGTCCCTAACCTGTCACTCACTGCTAGAACCTTCCCATCAGCAAGTAGACCTGCTCAAGCAAACCTCTGCCATTATCAACTGACCAACCAAACAGAAAACTCCATTTACTTTCAGTTACTCCTCCATTAGCAACTGCCCCCATTTCTCTCTTTCCCTCCCAACCAAATTTCTTAAGAACTGCCTAAATGTGCTGGCTCTGTTTTCTCAGCTATCATTCTGAGTCTGGCATCTGAATGTCTTGGCTTGAATCCTGACTACCTAGCTGGCCTGTGGCTTGAATCCACACTAGCTAGCTGTGCAACTCTGGGTGATTAAATTCCTTTAGACTCAATTTACCTCTTCTGTAAAAAGTGGTTGGGGAGGTATAAGATGACTACGTGCTGCAATGTCATAATCCATTTTAAGCACTTGGCATGGTGTCTGGCATTCAGTCATTATTAGTTGTAGCTGCTGTACTAATCATCATTTATTCCTCAACCCTTATCATCTGTCCCCAGTAGTATAATAAAGTCACTTTATCAAATAGACAGTTTTCAGTCCTAATCTCATTTCCTCTCCCAACCTCCCTGGAGGCTGTTCCCTCCCATTTTCAGCTCTCCTGGTCTGATTAGCTCTTGTTCATTACTCTTTAGCCCCCCTTTGCAGGCACATCCTCCTCTACTGAGTCTTTAAGTGCTGCAATTCCTTTGTGCCAAATTCATTATTCTGCTAGAGTCTCTCACGCGTATCTACAGCTTCAAACATCACCTACACTGACAGCTTCCAAATCTCTACTTCTAACCTTATCTCTTATTTCAGCATAGACCCAACTGTCTACTCCTTGTCTTCATTTAGATATCTCAGAAGCAGGACTCATGATCTTAACCCTTTTTCCTTTGTTTTAACTCTCCTCTGAAGCCTGTCTTTTGCATGTCCTAACACTTCTATCAATACATCCATTCATTTACTGAGTACCTATGTTCCAGAGTGTTTTTCTACACATTATTTCGTTTTAGAAAATATTTGAGAGAACTTATAACTGGTAAGCAAAGATAAACAAGGGGGTGGGGTTAAAGATGAAACACATATTAAAGATTAAATAAAGCCAACGATGGGAACAAAATGAATTGGGATGGGCCTAAACACATATACCAGTGGCTTTAAAATCCATTAAAAATGAGTCTCAGATTTGCTTTAAATTTTCAAGCAGCTAAAGGGGTGAGGAATATCTTGCCAGTGACTCAAGATGATGCCCAGGAGAAACTAAAATTATTCAGAAAAACTAAGAGAAACTAAAAATAATTTAAAAACTCAGATCAGACAAGATTTTTTTTTTCTGTGAGGCCTGCATTACGAGGTCTCTGTGTGAGGTAATCCTAATGACCAGGTATTATTTAGGAATTACCTTCTCAGTGTGCGAGGTGGGTGAACTCAGGTTTAACAACTGTCTTGATACTAGTCACACAGCTAGGAAACGGCAAGGCCAAGATTTTAAACTCATATATACATACGCTACCAAACCCATGTTCTTTACATAACCCCAAAGTGCCTTTTAAAAATAAATGTCCCTGGGCTTTCCTGGTGGTCTAGTGGTTAGCAATCTTCCAGCCTATGCAGGAGACATGGGTTCGATCCCTGGTCCGGGAAGATCCCACACACCTTGGAGCACCTAAGCCCATGCACCACAACTCCTGAGCCTGTGCTCTAGAGCCTGAGAGCCACACTACTGAAGCCCGTGTGCCTAGAATTCATGCTCCACAATAAGAGAAGCCACCACCATGAGAAATCCATCCAGGGCCAGACAGTAGCCCCTGTTCACTGCAACTGGAGGAAGTTCCATGCAGCAACGAAGGCCCAGCATGGCCAAAAAGAAATAAATAAGTAAATCTTTTTAAAAACGCCCCCCTGCCCAGCATCTCTGAGACAACAGATGTCTACGTACAGCATCCATAACAGTGCAACATATGATATCGCAAAAGCTCTCTATCTTGAAGATCCCCTGGCAGCTCTGCGCTTTCAATTTAAAGACAAATCCATAGTCCTTGGTAGAAAAGATTGTGGGGAGGGAAGAATATGATGTATTAATAAAACATTGTAAAATCATTACCTGGTCCCTTAAGTAGCCTCTGAAGTAAGGGCAGTGGGGGAAAAAAAAAAACAAAAAACACTGCAGGAGGTTTTTTTTTCCCCCTCCTAATAGATCATACATTTCAGCAGCTAAAAGGGTATGAAAATTTAACGGAATTTTTAATGTCTTTCTAGGCTTTACGATACCACAAAGAGATCATTTTCGTTCTCCTCGCCACGAGAACAGATGGGTGACAGGGGTGGCAGGGCCGTGACTCACCATCTCCTCCTGCCCGCAGAGCCTGCTTGAGCAGTGGGCAAACTTCTGGGATCAATAGGGTTCAAGGCAAGGCAGTATCTGCCAGCAAACCTTGGAGAAGGCCATTAGTCAACCAGTGACCTGCCAACCTGACCACAGTGGCCTTCTAATGTGGATTCTCAGAAAGGTTAGCCCATGCTGGGGAACTGAAAAGGTCGTGGGTATCTCACCATCAAAACTCTACAGAACTGGGGTAAAGGGCAGAGCAGAAGAGCTAGGCTGTCAGAGGGAAGGGCCACCTCAGAGGCCAAGGTCATCACCCATCTGCTGCGTGACCGAGAGAAGCTAAGTGGAAGAGGCAGCAGCTGACATGCTTCGTGCAGCAGAGAACGGCAGCCACCGGAAATGGCTGCCCTTCAAGAACACTGAACGGAATGTCCTCCAAACGGATGACAATCGTGGCATGAGCTCAGGTGTCTAAGCAGGATCTAGAAGCTAATACCTTTCAGAACAAGGGAAAAGAAATCCAAAATGGAGCTGTACGTTTTAATGTGATTAAAATACATGCCACTTTGTATCATACTGTCCAGTCCTTCTGGGATTTTAGAGGGACTGAGACAGTTCTAATCATCTGAGAACCACATCCTTAAGCCTCTTTTATCTATGTTATTTCAGAGAAAGGGAAGAAGGAACCCATGAGATGGCAGGCATCTCCAGTGATCTCCTTGAGCCATATCCTTGAGTAGGCAACCAGAAGGGGCTCTGGAGTCCAGCAGATCTTGACATGGATCTAGCTCCATGATTCATTAATATTTTGACTTTGGGCAGGTGATTTCATTAGATCAGACAACCCCAGAAACTCTTCAACTGTTTCCCTTTCACTGGGTCGAAAGTATGATTTTTATCTGGGTCATTTTCCTGTAGATAAACCATTTTGTTTTGTCAGTGGCCTTTATAGGCCTAGAATAGGAAACAGGATTTCAGATATAATCTGATCAGAAGGGGCTCTTGCTATCTTGGTTTGAATAGTGCAGCTGTATAGATGCGGCCCACCCCCAGGAGGCTCTGCAGCCTTGTGGTCAGATATGCCGGCTCTAGAGAAAACCTATCTCTAGCTCCATTACTTACTGCGTGACTCTGAGCAACTTACTTCTCTGTGCCTTAGTGTACTGATAAGTAAAGTAAGTATAAAATAGTATCTACATAGACTGGTTAAGGGAATTAAATAAGTTAATAGATGTAAAGTATCTAGAAGTGACCAGTATGTAATACTCAACAAATATTTACTTGGTTTATTACAATGATTCTCTAAGAAATTTAGGCTACTACTGAGTTCACATTTATACCACTGAAAAGATAATTTTTCCATCCCTTTATTTTTTTTATTACAGCATAATTTATATATAGCATTACATTAGTTTTAGGTGAATAACATGATTTAATATTTGTAGATATTACAAAATGAGCATCACAATAAATCTAGCTAACTTTCATCACCGTTAGCCTCTGGCAACCACCAATCTGTTTTCTGTTTTGAAAAGCTTGGTTTTATTATTATTTTTTTAATTCTACATATAAGTGAGATCAAAAGGTATTTGTCTTTCTCTGACTTGTTTCACTTAGCACAATGCCTTCAAGGTCCTTCTATATTGTCACAAATGTTAAGATTTCATTTTTTTATGGCTGAATAATATCTCATTGTATATATATTCCATACCATCTTTACTCATTCATCTGTTGGTGAGCACTGAGGTGGTTACTTTAGTATCTTGGATATTGTACATAATGCTGCAATGAACACGGAGATACATACACCTTCTCAAGTTAGTGTTTTCATTTTCTTCAGATAAATCTCCAGAAGTAGAATTGTTGCATCAAGTGGTAGTCCTATTTTTAATTTTTTGAGAAACCTTCATAATGTTTTCCACAGTGGCTGTACCAACTCAGAGTCCTACCAACCATCATAAATTTTCTTCTCTTCATATCCTCACCAACACTTAGTTATTTATTGTGTTTTTGATAATAGTCATTCAGGAGTGTGAGGTAATATTTCATTGTGGTTTTGATCTGCATTTTGCTGATGATTAGAGATGTTGAGCATCTATTCATTTACCTACTGGCCATCTGTATGTCTTTTTGGGGAAAAAAAAATGTCTATTCATATCTTCTGTCATTCCTTCCTTGTATTTTTTAATGAAAAGACATGACTATAAACCCTTGATAAAAATTCACCTTGTTAAGTTTAGGCTACCTTCTAGTCCACTGATGTTTAAACTATTTTTGGATTATGTTGTTCAATGTATTAATTACAGTTGTTTTCTATCATTTGCATTTTTATTCAGCAAGCCTCTTGTGTATTCATCTAAGTTGTTGATCGAAAATACTGGCAAAGGCAAGTCAGAATGCAGTGCTGTGTGTCATACCAGCAGGGATACACGGGTTGAGATCTGGTCCATTACAGTCTTTGAGATACTTCCTTGTACATTTGGGAATCCATTTTTGAACACATTTATTTCAAATACCTCTTTTCATTATGAGAAAATTTTTTAAATTCTCAAAAATGTGTTGAATGCAGGATACTTTTCTTCTATGCCATTTTACTGATCTATCATGTTCTCAAAATTCTAAATAATTAACTCATTTATATGTTCAATAACAATTAATGAACAGCATTCTGTCATTAAACAGATAAATAAATTTAATAACAAGGTAATTTCATATAGTGACAAGTGCTGAGAAGAAAATACAACAAAGAAACAGCATATGGATAGAGCAGGGGTGGTGGCGTGGGTGGGAAGGAAGGCTCTTCTCTAATGACATTTGAGCTGAGACCTAAAAAGAAAGGGATGGCCATGAAGATATTTTGAGAAAGACCGAGCCAGAGAGAAGTTAGAGATAATGAAAAGGAAATATATACTGGAAATCTTTGAGGACAGAAAGAAGGTTACTATGGTTGAATGGTGACTATGGGGGTCATGGTAAGCAATAAAAAAGACAGAGAGGGAGATATCACATGTGACCTTGTAGAGCATGGCAAGGGATTTAGTTTGTTTTTTTTTTTTCCCTACTGTAATGAAAAGCCACTGCTGGGAAGAATTTAGGCAGGATAGTAACATGATCTAATTTACATTTTAAAAATAATATTCTGGCTGCCGTGCAGAAAACAGATTATCAGAGGGAAGAACATAATCAAGGAAACCAATGAAGAGGCTGGGACACTAACCTAGAGACAGATGAGAGTACTAAGAACTGGGAGGGTAACAGTGGAAGAGGGGAAGAAAGCCCACTTCTGGGTTCCTTTTGGAGTCAAACAGAAAGATGAGGGTTACTGAGAAAAGAATTTCAAGAACAGATAACACCTAAGGTCAGGGTATTGATGAATTGAAGGTAAAGTGCAAGTGAAAAAGAAGCATGAAGAATTACTTCTAGATTTGGGTCCTGACCAACTGGAGAATTGTGGTACCTTTCACTGAGATGGAGATACCCACATGTTGTATGGCTGGGCTGTGTGAGCAAATTAAGACTTCTGTGTTGGAATTCATCTTCCCCATGCATCTATGCCCCTATTAAACATTCATTTTGTGGTGATGCTAGGACACAGAGAGGAGACAAGGAGTCTTAAAAGAGAGTCTACAAGAAGATATAAAAGCGGACAGACAAGATGTAAGCACCAGGTGCTACTGGAGCTTGGTTTATGTACCAACTACCAGACAAGGAGAGTGTTACTGTTATGTGTGTGTTGTTAATTTGACGAACAAAAGCAAAGATAAATAAAAGTCTTTCCTCTCTTTTTATACACTGTCATTACCATTACCATGTTTTCGTATCCCATTAGCCCAACCTTCTTACTTTCCCTTCCCCTGAATAAAATTACCAAAAGTTCCTTTTAGTTATTCATAGGATTTTGCAGTAGGGCAGCCCACTGTTAGTTCTACTATGATATTTTATGGAGTACTGAAACTCGCGTTGGTTAAGTTAGTTACTGTTTGCCAGGGTCTTAACAGAAGTCACAACACACACATACAAACCCACTCCCTCATAAGGACAATGCAAGGTAGGTATTCCTATACAGGTTTAATAAAGATGAAGAAACTGAGTCTCAGAGGTTGAGTGACATATCCAAGGTTCCACAGCCAAGTGGTAATTCTGGGATTTGATCCCTGGTCCTTCTGACTTGAAAGCTTGTGATTTCTGGTTCTCCCAAATGTAAACTTTTTCTTTCAGAGCTGATGGGAAATATAAATGTGATAGTATATGATTAAAAAAAAAAACACCTCTTCTAAAGTTGTAAAGCATTGTGGGAACATTAGTCACTGAGTTTCCCAGTTAATTACCAATACACACTGTATTTTTTTATTTGCCTGTGGCTATGTGCTCAAAATTCTCCAAGCCAGCCTTCAGCAATACGTGAACCATGAACTTCCTGATGTTCAAGCTGGTTTTAGAAAAGGCAGAGGAACCAGAGATCAAATTGCCAACATCTGCTGGATCATGGAAAAAGCAAGAGAGTTCCAGAAAAACATCTATTTCTGCTTTATTGACTATGCCAAA